>NC_092102.1:34906913-34991913 GCF_045679555.1 Salvelinus alpinus | reverse complement strand
TTCAGCCTCATTTCCTGCCTTTAAAAACCCCATAGCTGATATGGCTGACTTGCTTAAACAAATGTGGTTTCTACCGACAATTGAGATGTACAAACTATGGCATAAGGGGACGACGAGCGGATAAGAGGCAATCTGTAATTTCGATTAAGACATTAATGAGCGAGCAAGGACGGATATAGTCAATATAACTATTTGGATTTATGGTGCTTTCAAGACAACTGGGAACTCGGGAAAAAAACAAGGTCGAATCATGATCTTCAGGTCAGAGCTCTAGAAAGAGGCCCGAGTTTCCAACTTGCAATTCCGAGTTGGATGATTGTTCAAAACAAGCTAGTTTTTTTCTGAGATCCTAGTTGTCTTGAACTCACCGAAGTCTGAGATTTCCCAGATCAGTTTCCAGTTGTTTTTAACGCGGCAGAAGTCATGATGGATTGACAGCAGTGCCAATGTTGGATGTTTATGCTTTTAAGTTTGGAAAAGAGACCCTTAAACCCAGACTTGGACCACACACCCACTCCACTGAATAGCAGGCTAGTGATTGCTTTGCAATGCTTGCAGTTAGCCACTGATTCCTTCCAAACCACTCATTGTTGAATTAGCGATTTCCAACTTGTTGTGTAATGTTTATGTCCAATGGCTGATGAGCACCGATATTTTTATCTATAATTTCTCTTCATTATTTATTTTCATATGGCAAGGATTGAAAAGGATTTGCCAGTAGATTGTCGACTTGATTCATGATGATGACCGCTTGTCTAGCTTGCTAGCTACGATTTTGAAAGTATGATGTTGATATGATCAGTCCAATCAAATCTCAATAGATAATTCGTGATTTGACATAATTTTATCTGTGGCCAATGACCTTGAGCCTTCTTGGATTGGTACTTCTAATGTAACTATGGCAGCACCTAAGGGGCTTAAATTTATGAGCTCTCCCTGTAGATTTTGCGGCGACGTAGTGTCCCCATGAGTGACGGAACACTGAGCCAATCACGGAGCAACTAAACAACATTACCAACTCCTACGCTCTGTATGGGTGCCTCACCACCACAGAAAGCACTGAGCTAGGCTGAAACACCTGCATTTTGGAGCTGCCTTACTCAATAAAGCAAAAAATAGACCATTGTTTGCAAACTGAGATGTGACACATACAGTGGGGCAAAAAAAGTATTTAGTCAGCCACCAATTGTGCAAGTTCTCCCACTTAAAAAGATGAGAGAGGCCTGTAATTTTCATCATAGGTACACTTCAACTATGACAGACAAAATGAGAAAAAAAAATCCAGAAAATCACATTGTAGGATTTTTTATGAATTTATTTGCAAATTATGGTGGAAGATAAGTATTTGGTCAATAACAAAAGTTTATCTCAATACTTTGTTATATACCCTTTGTTGGCAATGACAGAGGTCAAACGTTTTCTGTAAGTCTTCACAAGGTTTTCACACACTGTTGCTGGTATTTTGGCCCATTCCTCCATGCAGATCTCCTCTAGAGCAGTGATATTTTGGGGCTGTTGCTGGGCAACACGGACTTTCAACTCCCTCCAAAGATTTTGTATGGGGTTGAGATCTGGAGACTGGCTAGGCCACTCCAGGACCTTGAAATGCTTCTTACGAAGCCACTCCTTCGTTGCCCGGGCGGTGTGTTTGGGATCATTGTCATGCTGAAAGACCCAGCCACGTTTCATCCTCAATGTCCTTGCTGATGGAAGGAGGTTTTCACTCAAAATCTCACGATACATGGCCCCATTCATTCTTTCCTTTACACGGATCAGTCGTCCTGGTCCCTTTTCAGAAAAACAGCCCCAAAGCATGATGTTTCCACCCCCATGCTTCACAGTAGGTATGGTGTTCTTTGGATGCAACTCAGCATTCTTTGTCCTCCAAACACGACGAGTTGAGTTTTTACCAAAAAGTTATATTTTGGTTTCATCTGACCATATGACATTCTCCCAATCTTCTTCTGGATCATCCAAATGCTCTCTAGCAAACTTCAGACGGGCCTGGACATGTACTGGCTTAAGCAGGGGGACACGTCTGGCACTGCAGGATTTGAGTCCCTGGCGGCGTAGTGTGTTACTGATGGTAGGCTTTGTTACTTTGGTCCCAGCTCTCTGCAGGTCATTCACTAGGTCCCCCCGTGTGGTTCTGGGATTTTTGCTCACCGTTCTTGTGATCATTTTGACCCCACGGGGTGAGATCTTGCGTGGAGCCCCAGATCGAGGGAGATTATCAGTGGTCTTGTATGTCTTCCATTTCCTAATAATTGCTTCCACAGTTGATTTCTTCAAACCAAGCTGCTTACCTATTGCAGATTCAGTCTTCCCAGCCTGGTGCAGGTCTACAATTTTGTTTCTGGTGTCCTTTGACAGCTCTTTGGTCTTGGCCATAGTGGAGTTTGGAGTGTGACTGTTTGAGGTTGTGGACAGGTGTCTTTTATACTGATAACAAGTTCAAACAGGTGCCATTAATACAGGTAACGAGTGGAGGACAGAGGAGCCTCTTAAAGAAGAAGTTACAGGTCTGTGAGAGCCAGATATCTTGCTTGTTTGTAGGTGACCAAATACTTATTTTCCACCATAATTTGCAAATAAATTCATTAAAAATCCTACAATGTGATTTTTTTTCTCATTTTGTCTGTCATAGTTGAAGTGTACCTATGATGAAAATTACAGGCCTCTCTCGTCTTTTTAAGTGGGAGAACTTGCACAATTGGTGGCTGACTAAATACTTTTTTGCCCCACTGTATTAATGCCAAATAACATGCCCCACCTGCCTTGAATGACGGATCGCCACTGGACGTATGACATTTGTTTCTTTATGCATTTTCCTGGTTGTGCGTAGTGTGTGGTCATATTTTTTATATAAAATGTATATTATTTAACAGTTATTACAGTTCTGTTGTATCAGATCCATTCACTTCACCTCAGATAAATCAGTTCCCATCTTTTTAGTGAGACAACACTTTAGAGAGGAGATAGCAGGAGGTTTGACAAACCAAAAAATGATAGATGAGCAAGTATGCATAGCTTTGTCTGGCGTTTTAGGAGGATGTGTTACCACCTTGTCAAAGGGTGTAGTATGTGAAATAACAGACATAGGTTATGAGTCAACCATGCACACTGCATGTGGGAGAGTGGCTGCAGCAGAGGAGTGGCTGCAGCAAAGGAGTGTTGCTGCAGCAAGAACTGCAACGCTGCTGGGTTTTTCACGCTCAACAGTTTCCCGAGCGTATCAAGAATGGTCCACCACCCAAAGGACATGCAGCCAACACTGACACAACTGTGGGAAGCATTGGAGTCACATGGGCCAACAACTTGTAGAGTCCATGCCCCGTACAACTCAATATTAGGAAGGTGTTCTTAATGTTTGGTATGCCCAGTGTTTTATGTATGGTTTGTTGAGTGTATGTATGTATGGTTCTGTCCATAGCTCCTGAGGGTGAAGGTAGCAGCATGTGGCCAGTACAGATCCTGCAGTGACTGTTTGGGTGCCGGCGACGCCCACTGTGGCTGGTGCACGCTAGAGAGCAGGTATTTACATTTATTGTCATGAATCTTGCCCTGGAGGCAGAACTGAGCGATTTCCGCTAGATGGGCCAGCTGCAAAGTCAAAATTCGTGAAAACTTTTTTGTCTTAATTTAAGGTTAGGTTTAGGCATTAGGGTTAGCAGTGTGCTTAAGGTTAGTTTTAAGGTTAGGGTTAGGTTTAAAATTATGATTTGATGACTTTGTGGCTGTGCTAGCTAGTGACCACTCTGTAGAGCTACCCCCAAAATAAGATTCATGGTGAAAAACGCTAACCTTTGTTAGAGCCACGGCCACCCGTGTAAAGTTTTATGGTAATTGCTGTGAAAGGAGTGAGAGTATACTATGATGAATGTGCCTCTGTCAGTGATGTGGGTCTCTCTCTCTCTCTCTCTCTCTCTCTCTCTCTCTCTCTCTCTCTCTCTCTCTCTCTCTCTCTCTCTCTCTCTCTCTCTCTCTCTCTTTCTCTTTCTGCCCGAGGGCTATGTTGGTTATGGCTGGGTGATAAAAGCAGATCAACAGATGAGAAAGGGGGTTAGTTATGTGCTGGGCTGACATGGCCAGGGAGCACTGAGGGAGGGAGAGAGAGAGAGGGAGAGAGGGAGGGAGGGAGAGAATGGGGATGAGGGAGAGAGCGAGAGAATGGGGATGAGGGAGAGAGCGAGAGAATTGGGATGAGGGAGAGAGCGAGAGAATTGGGATGAGGGAGAGAGCGAGAGAAAGGGGATGAGGGAGAGAGAGAAACTGGGGATGAGAGAGCAAAAGAGAGAGAGATAGAGAAAGACGGGATGAGACAAAGAGTGAGAGAGACTGAGGATGAGTGAGAGAGACTGGGGATGAGAGAGAGAGAGAAAGAGAGGACTGTTTGAGGACTGAGGAGAGATTTGAGGACTGAGCAGAGAGACAGCAGCACAGAGACAGACTAACACTGTCTGTCCATCTCTCATCTCCCTCTTGCCTCTCTTTATTTATCTTCTATTTATCCCTTTCTCCCTGTCTGTCATTCCTTTTTTATTTGGTAACTGTTAGTTATTGTTTTCTTCTACACTCTTATGCACATGTCTCTCTTTAATCTGGTCATCCTTCTCTCTTTGTGTTCTCTTCTCCTCTCTTTGCTCACTCTCCCTCCCTCCCTCTCTCGCGCTCTCTATCTCTCTCTCTCCCCCTCTCCCTCTCTCTCTCTCTCTGCCTCTCTCACTCTACCTCTACAAAGACGTGTTGATTGTGATGATGGTGGTGGGAGGGAGAGCGCACACTGGCTCCTTTGAGAAGAAAATGTCAAGTGTGTATTTATGCGCATGTCAGTGTGACGTGTGTGTGTGTGAGTCCGGGGCACTGATGTCATCAGCGTGTGTATGGTGGTGTGTTTGGGAGGTCACCCTGGGCTGCTACTGGTGGTAAGGCCTGGAGCCCAGGGCTCGAGCAAAGGGGGCTGTTATCAGGGCATCAGGGGTCGGTGTCTGTGGGTGGGTGGGTCCTCTCTGTCACCTTTCTGACACTCACACTCAAACATAATGGGTGCTGGAGGATTATCTCATCATTGGAGAATCTGCACGTCTCTCTGTGTGTGTGTGTGTGTGTGTGTGTGTGTGTGTGTGTGTGTGTGTGTGTGTGTGTGTGTGTGTGTGTGTGTGTGTGTGTGTGTGTGTGTGTGTGTGTGTGTGTGTGTGTGTGTGTGTGTGTGTGTGTGTGTCAGGACTGTCTCTATGCCTTTGTATCTCTCTGTATGTGTGTGTTATAGAAGGCATATGTGTTATTCTGCCTGTCAGTGTGTGTGTTGTGTCTCCTGTGTGTCTCTGTGAGTATTGTGTTTTGTTTCTTGTGTGTCTCTGTGAGTGTTGTTTTTTACCCCCTGTGTGTCTCTGTGAGTGTTGTGTTTTGTCCCCTGTGTGTCTCTGTGAGTGTTGCTTTTTATCCCCTGTGTGTCTCTGTGAGTGTTGTGTTTTGTCCCCTGTGTGTCTCTGTGAGTGTTGTTTTTTATCCCCTGTGTGTCTCTGTGAGTGTTGTGTTTTGTCCCCTGTGTGTCTCTGTGAGTGTTGTTTTTTATCCCCTGTGTGTCCCCTGTGTGTCTCTGTGAGTGTGTGTTTTGTGTCCTGTGTGTCTCTGTGAGTGTGTTTAAATGTACAGTACCAGTCAAAAGTTTGGACACACCTACTCATTCAAGGGGTTTTCTTTATTTTTACTATTTTCTACATTGTAGAATAATAGTGAAGACATCAAAACTATGAAATAACACATATGGAATCATGTAGTAACCAAACAACTGTTAAACAAATTTTATTTTTGAGATTCTTCAAAGTAGCCACCATTTGCATTGCTGACAGATTTGCACACTCTTGGCATTTTCTCACCCAGCTTCATGAGGTAGTCACCTGGAATGCTTTTCCAACAGTCTTGAAGGAGATCCCACACATGCTGAGCACTTGTTGGCTGCTTTTCCTTTACTCTGCGGTCCCACTTGAAGAAACGTACAAAGTTCTTGAAATTTTCTGGTTTGACTGACCTTCATGTCTTAAAGTAATGATTAACTGTTGTTTCTCTTTGCTTATTTGAGCTGTTCTTGCCATAATATGGACTTGGTCTTTTACCAAATAGGGCTATCTTCTGTATACCACCCTTACCCTACTGATTAGCTCAAATGTATTAAGAAGGAAAGAAATTCAACAAATTAACTTTTAACAAGGCACTCCTGTTAATTGAAATGCATTCTAGGTGACTACCTCATGAAGCTGGTTGAGAGAATGCCAAGAGTGTGCAAAGGGTGGCTACTTTGAAGAATCTCAAATATAAAATAAATTTGGATTTGTTTAACACTTTTTTGCTTCCTACATGATTCCATTTGTGTTATTTCATAGTTTTGATGTCTTCACTATTATTCTACAATGTAGAAAATAGTAAAAATAAAGAAAAACCCTTGAATGAGTAGGTGTGCCCAAACTTTTGACTGGTACTGTATGTATGCATGTGTGTATGCATGTGGGTCTGTATCTGTGTATTTGACAGTATATTTCTCGGATTTTTAGGGTGTGTTGTCTGTGAGTGTGTTCGAAGCTGTCTGTCTGTGATTGTGTCTGTATCTGTCTGTCTCTGTGTATGTCTTTATCTGTCTGTCTGTGTATGGATCTCTCTGTATCTGTCTGTGTGTGGGTCTCTCTGTATATCTGTCTGTGTGTGGGTCTCTCTGTATATCTGTCTGTGTGTGGGTCTCTCTGTCAATCTGTCTGTGTATGGGTCTCTCTGTATATCTGTCTGTGTGTGGGTCTCTCTGTATATCTGTCTGTGTATGGGTCTCTCTGTATATCTGTCTGTGTATGGGTCTCTCTGTATATCTGTCTATGTATGGGTATCTCTGTATATCTGTCTGTGTATGGGTCTCTCTGTATATCTGTCTGTGTATGGGTCTCTCTGTATATCTGTCTGTGTATGGGTCTCTCTGTATATCTGTCTGTGTGTGGGTCTCTCTGTATATCTGTCTGTGTGTGGGTCTCTCTGTATATCTGTCTGTGTATGGGTATCTCTGTATATCTGTCTGTGTGTGGGTCTCTCTGTATATCTGTCTGTGTATGGGTCTCTCTGTATATCTGTCTGTGTATGGGTCTCTCTGTATATCTGTCTGTGTATGGGTCTCTCTGTATATCTGTCTGTGTGTGGGTCTCTGTATATCTGTCTGTGTGTGGGTCTCTCTGTATATCTGTCTGTGTGTGGGTCTCTCTGTATATCTGTCTGTGTGTGGGTCTCTCTGTATATCTGTCTGTGTGTGGGTCTCTCTCTATATCTGTCTGTGTATGGGTATCTCTGTATATCTGTCTGTGTGTGGGTCTCTCTGTATATCTGTCTGTGTATGGGTCTCTGTATATCTGTCTGTGTATGGGTCTCTCTGTATACCTGTCTGTGTATGGGTCTCTGTATATCTGTCTGTGTGTGGGTCTCTGTATATCTGTCTGTGTGTGGGTCTCTCTGTATATCTGTCTGTGTGTGGGTCTCTCTGTATATCTGTCTGTGTATGGGTCTCTGTATATCTGTCTGTGTGTGGGTCTCTCTGTATATCTGTCTGTGTATGGGTCTCTGTATATCTGTCTGTGTGTGGGTCTCTCTGTATATCTGTCTGTGTGTGGGTCTCTCTGTATATCTGTCTGTGTGTGGGTCTCTCTGTATATCTGTCTGTGTGTGGGTCTCTCTGTATATCTGTCTGTGTGCGGGTCTCTCTGTATATCTGTCTGTGTGCGGGTCTCTCTGTATATCTGTCTGTGTGTGGGTCTCTCTGTATATCTGTCTGTGTGTGGGTGTGAGAGAGATCTATGTTTTAAGATGTGTAACATTCTTCTCATCAGCACGCATCTTCCTTATCACCTCCCAGACATATCTGGTGAGGAATGAGCTTCTCCTCTCAACTCATATTTTAGCTGCATTTGTTAACTCTGTTTTTCTTAAGGAGCTGTGTGTTACCATTTAAAACCTGCATGCTTTAGCAAAGTTATTGACAGGTGCTAGTGTGTGTGTGTGTGTGTGTGTGTGTGTGTGTGTGTGTGTGTGTGTGTGTGTGTGTGTGTGTGTGTGTGTGTGTGTGTGTGTGTGTGTGTGTGTGTGTGTGTGTGTGTGTGTGTGTGTGTGTGTGTGTGTGTGTGTTTGAGAGAGGGAGTTGTTTATGTATCAGTATATGAGTGTGTTAGAGTTGACAGATAAGTTGTGAATGGATTTTAGAATCAATTTCAAACAGTAATATATACCACACTTTTCCTGAGCAGCCCCAGGCATGAAGGTTTCCTCTTAAGGAAGGGAAGTAAGAAAAGTCCATTCTGATGCCTCACTGGGTTAGACAGAGGGAAACAACTCACTGGTCACTTAGTTACTGTCTGACTTTCCTGGTCAGCATCATAGCTTGTCAGTGTACATACTGTACATATGTGTGTGTAAAATAGGTGTGCGTGAGCAAGCCAGCGGATGTGTGTATACATTTAAATGTGCTTCTTTGTGTTTGTGGGTATGTAAGGGGTTTTATGTGGGATTGCAGATACATTCTATTCTATTCCTAGAAGAGCTGCTGACCTCATGGCTCATCCTGGTCCCTCAGCGACAGTAGGACTGAAATCTGGACATTCACTCACGCATGCAGCGAAACACACACACACGCAAACATACACACAAACAGGCACATTTACATGCATCCACACATCCGCACACTCACTTGTTTGCGCACACCTATTTTAGAACATACTTGTTAAAGTGTCAAAGGAAAGTTTGAGCGCTAAAGTCATTACATGGTGATTATCACTTCAAACTGCTGTTTTATTGTCTGTGGTTTCTCTAGTCCACTTTATCTATACTTTAAGGTTGTTGTGTTCTTGCTCTGCTCTATTCTGCACTGCAGGAGTACTAGCTGTGCTCGTTATTAGTCAAACAGTAGTCATAGTATGAGCCTACCTTGCCTGATCGCTCCCACTTTCTCACAGTCTGTCTCTCATACATATGTATGCACAGATAGACACAGAGGTACACACACACATATGAATAAATAAAGACTTGGCCCGGTAGATTTTTAATTAGATCAACTGGCCCCTGATCTGAGTGCTGGAGGGGCAGGTTGTCATGGGAACATGAGTAGGTGTGTTGTGTGTGCTGAACTGACTGATAGTCCAGAACTGTCATGTGACACAATGAGATGATGAGAATTTGATACTCTGTGTGCAACAGACCAGAACACTGACTGGAGAGCAGATGAAGTGGGAAAACTGAGTAAACAAAGTTTGCAATGTGGAGCTTTATTGTTATTAGGTCCATAGAGGAGCTCATTTGAGAAGTCCTGCTAGATAGTAGTCTGGCTATGAATGGCTTTCACTATGCGATATCTCACTATCTATGTCTTCCCATAGGGAGATTATAAACATAAATGATCAGGGAAGTTGGCTTCAATTCATACTTCTTAACCAATGTACTCTCTCTCCCATGTACCCATGTACTCACTATATGCCCTGTGTGCAGGTGTTCCATCCAGAGGGAGTGTTCCGGGGGGCTGATGGTGCGCTCCTGGATCGGAATGGGTGAGGGTCCCCAGCAGTGCCCCTCCATGACCCTCACCCCCCAAGAGATCAGCCTTTCGGCTGACATCAAGGTACCAGACATGACATAATAACTGGTTTTCCTATGTCCTACATCAATACGTTTATCAGTTCAAACAGAAAACTTGAGCAACTATTGTGAAGTTTCAGGTCAAATCAAAGTTTATTTGTCACGTGCGCCGAATACAACAGGTATAGACCTTACAGTGAAATGCTTACTTAAAGGCTCTAACCAATAGTGTGAAAAAAAGGTATATGTGTGTGTGTGTGTGTGTAGGTAAGTAAAGAAATAAAACAACAATAAAATGACATTTGAAAATAACAGTAGCAAGGCTATATACAGACACCGGTTAGTCAGGTTTATTGAGGTAGTATGTACATGTAGGTATGGTTAATTAAAGTAACTATGCATATATGATGAACAGAGAGTAGCAGTAGCGTAAAATCATTATTATTATAGTATTGAGTTGTGAAGTTATCATCCTTCTCAGTTGTACGTACACTAGTTACATTATCAGGCTCAGACACAGGACTGTGTTGGGTATGTAAGTCAGGTAGGCTGTGATAGGTCCAGCAGCTGTCCAATTCACAGTCATCATTCAGGGCCACAAGAGCTGGGCCCCCTGCCGTCTCCCCAAACAGGAAACAGCAGGCAGGAAAGAGGAAGTAAGGGCCACAGCCAGGAAGAGATCAATTCCAAAGACAATAGAGTGCAGTTCAGTGTCGCATGTTACCATAATGTCAGTGGTCTCCAACTACTGTATCTATAGCTATGTCATCTTCCTCTCCATCTCTTTCCCTTTCTCCCCCTCTCTTCCCCCTCTTCCCCCCCCCTTCTCCCCCTCTTCCCTCTATTCTACCTCTTCTCCCCCTCTTCCACCTCTTCTCCCCCTCTTCCACCTCTTCCCCCTCTGTTTTTCTCACACATATTGAAATAGATCAGTGAGATTTATGGGCAATGCAGTGCTGCTATATGACACTGTGTTGTTCCTCAGTGTTATGTCTCTCATGTCTCTTCTCACGTAACAGTATATTTGGATGCAAGTTTATTGTGCCATCTGTCATTTGGAGACAATGTTTTCTCTCTCTCTTCCCCTCTCTCCTTCCCTTCATCCCCCTCACCCTTCCTTCTCTCCAACAGGATGTGGGGATTCTGATAAACGGCAGTGTCCCTGATCTGGTTGGTTCCCGGGTAGAGTGTGACTACGGATTGGGCGTTGCCACTGTAGCCACTGTGCACCTGGACTATGGCTCCGCCCAGATTCAGACCTGCCCCCTCCTGCCCCGGGAGAGGTACCCCCACATCCCCCCTGGCAGAGGTAAGGGCTACATGTACTGGTAGAACACTAGTTGGATTTCATCCAGTGACATCACCCCTGATCCTGAGATATGCCGAGATATGTCTCCATGTTATATGTTGTTGTGACAGATCACCTGATGGTTCCTGTGGCGATTAAGGTGAATGGCACGTCTGTGGTTTCTGGGACCTTCCTCATCTATGATTGCGAGAGGACAGGAGCGATACACCCCAAGACTGCGTGAGTGTTTCAAATCTAGGAGTCATCCAGGGTTTCTTTTAGATTTGTTCCACCATCTCATAGTGTTATCTACTAACACTTACCAAACCTTCCTAAGTTAAACCCAGTTACAAGGAACACACACACACACAAGGCCCAAAGCCCCGTCACTCGCATGAAGAAAATAAGGAAATGCAGGGTGCCTTGTGAGAATTCATTGGCGAGTGGGTAACCCGCCTCTACCATCCATTCTATTAGCCAACGTGCAATCACTGGGGAATAAACTGGATGAGCTCCGTTCAAGACTATCCTACCAACGGGACAATAAAAACTGTAATATCTTATGCTTCACCGAGTTGTGGATGAATGACGACACAGATAATATACAGTTGGCTGGGTTTTCCGTGCATCGGTAGGACAGAACATCTACGTCCGGTAAGACGTGGAGTGGGTGTGTGTGTCTGTTTGTCAATAACAGCTGGTGCGCAATGTCTAATATTAAGATAGTCTCGAGGTATTGCCCGCCTGAGGTACTGTAGAGGTACCTCATGATATGCTGTAGACCACGCTATCTACCAAGAGAGTTTTCATCTATATTTTTCGTAGCCATAAATTTACCACCACAAACCGACGCTGGCACTAAGACTGCACTCAATGAGCTGTATAAAGCCATAAGCAAACAAGAAAATGCTCATCCAGAAGCGGTGCTCCTAGTGGCCAGGGACTTTAATGCAGGCAAACGTAAATTTGTTTTACCTCATTTCTACCCGCATATCACATATGCAACAAGAGGGAAAAAAACTCTAGACCACCTTTACTCCACACACAGAGACGCATACAAAGCTCTCCCTTGCCCTCCATTTGGAAACTCTGACCATAATTCTGTCCTCCTGATTCCTGCTTACAAGCAAAAACTAAAGCAAGAAGTATCAGTGACTCGCTCACTATGGAAGTGGTCAGATGGCACGGATGCTACGCTACAGGACTGTTTTGCTAGCACAGACTGGAATATGTTCCGGGATTCATCGAATGAGGCATTGAGGAGTACACCACCTCAGTCACCGACTTCATCAATAAGTGCATCAATGACGTCGTCCCACAGTGACCGTACGTACATATCCCAACCATAAACCGTGGATTACAGGCAACATCCGCACCGAGCTAAAGGTTAGAGCTGCCGTTTTCAAGGAGCGGGACACCAATCCGGACACTTATAATAAATCCCGCTATGCCCTCAGACGAACCATCAAACAGGCAAAGTGTCAATACAAAAACTATTGGATGTGGCAGGACTATGTACTACAAAGGGAAACCCAGACGCGAGCTGCCCAGTGACGTGAGTCTACCAAATGGGCTAAATGCCTTTTATGCTCGCTTCGAGGAAAGAAGCATGCATGAAAGCATCAGCTGTTCTGGACAACTGTGTGATCACACTCGCCATAGCCTATGGGAGCAAGATCTTTAAACAGGTCAACATTCACAAGGCTGCGGGGCCAGGCGGATTACCAGGACGTGTACTCAGAGCATGCGCAGACCAACTGGCAAGTGTCTTCATTGACATTTTCAACCTCTCCCTGACCGAGTCTGTAATACCTACATGTGTCGGCAGACCACCAAAGTCCCTGTGCCCAAAAAACAAAGGTAACCTGCCTAAATGACTACTGGCCCGTAGCACTCACGTCGGTAGCCATGAAGTGCTTTGAAAGGCTGGTCATGGCTCACATCAACACCATCATCCCGGAAACCCTAGATCCACTCCAATTTGCATACCGCCCCAACAGATCTACAGATGACACAATCTCAATCGCATTCCACACTGCCCTTTCCCACCTGGACAAAAGGAACACCTATGTGAGAGTGCTATTCATTGACTACAGCTCAGCGTTCAACACCATAGTGCCCACAAAGCTCATCACTAAGCTAAGGACCCTGGGACTAAACACTTCCCTCTGCTACTGGATCCTGGACTTCCTGACAGGTCACCCCCAGGTGGTAAGGGTAGGCAACAACACATCTGCCACGCTGATCCTCAACACGGGGGCCACTCATGGGTGCGTGCTTAGTCCTCTCCTGTACTCTCTGTTCACCCACGACTGCGTGGACAAGCACAACTCCAACACTATCATTAAGTTTGCTGACGACACAACTTTGGTAGGCCTGATCACCGAAAATTATGAGACAGCCTATAGGGAGGAGGTCAGAGACCTGGCAGTGTAGTGGACAACAACCTCTCCCTCAACGTGAGCAAGACAAAGGAGATGATCTTGGACTACAGGAAAAGGAGGGCCGAACATGCCTCCATTCACATTGATGGGGCTATAGTGGAGTAGGTCGAGAGTTTCAAGTTCCTTGGTGTCCACATCACCAACAAACTACCGTGGTCCAAACGTGCCAAGAAAGTTGTGAAGAGGGCACGACAATCCCTTTTCCCCCTCAAGAGACTTTAAAGATTTGGCATGGGTCCTCAGATCCTCAAAAAGTTCTACAGCTGCCGCATCGAGAGCATCCTGACTGGTTGCATCACCACCTGGTATGGAAACTGCTCGGCATCTGACCGTAAGGCACAACAGAGGGTAGTGCATACAGCTCAGTACATCACTGGGGCCAAGCTTCCTGCCATCCAGGACTTATATACTCGGTGGTGTCAGAGGAAGGCCCAAAAAATTGCCAAAGACTCCCGCCACCCTAGTCATAGACTGTTCTCTTGCTACCGCACGGTAAGCGGTATCAGAGGGCCAAGTCTAGGTAAAAAAAGCCTCTTTAACAGCTTCTATCCCCAATCCATAAGACTGCTGAACAATTAATCAAATGGCCACCTGGACTATTTGCATTGAACCCCCGCTCCTCATTTGTTTTTACACTGCTGCTACTCGCTGTTTATTATCTATCCATTGTCACTTTTCCCCTACCTACATATACAAATTACCTCGACTAACCTGTACCCCCACACATTGACTTGGTACCGGTACCCCCTATATATAGCCTCATTATTGTTATTTTGTGTTACTTTTTTAAATTACATTTTTTACTTTTGTTTATTTAGTAAAACATTTCTTAACAACTGCATTGTTGTAAGTAAGCATAACACGGTAAGTTCTAAGCCTTTTGTATTCGGTGCATGTGACAAATACAATTTGATTTGATTTGAAATAGCTGGATCATAAGTGGGAAATTTGAGGCACGCAAACAGCCCCGTCCTTGAGCAGAGTTCTCTGCCAAGTCCCTAGCATTACTCAAATGTCGGCCAAATGTCATCTATAGTCTCAATGGCATTCTCATCGCACATAGAGCGCCAATCAGAATGGGCGGCAGAGCTATAGAAACCAGTGTCAGTGTCACTGAGGGGAGCTGTGTTGTTTATATTTGTGTTGTACTGTATGTTGTTGGTTGGCTGTACAGTATCTCTCATGTTGTATGTTGCCTAGCAACATTTGTTTATTGGGATTAAATATAGTTTATTGAATTGAATAGTTTACCCTCTGTACTCAGTGAGGGTGATGTTGGTTAAATTTGTCTATGTCTATTAGCATAGTTTAAATTCAGCCTGGTCGAGGCTTTATGTGGAATGTGGAATTAATATACTGTGGAAGCAAAAGTAAGGAAATTGTAAGTAGGAGCTTTGGTTGGTTCTGTTGATGTTTTTTCATGTGGAGGCTGTGGCCTGTATGGTCTGTATGTCCGTAGCCAGCGTGACTGCTGACCACAGAGACAGGAGAGAAACTGCCCACAAAATGAGGAGGAAACTGAGCTACACTTCCTAACCTCCTGCCAAATGTATGACCATATTAGAGACACATATTTCCCTGAGATTACACAGACCCTCAAAGAATTCACAAAACAAATCCAATTTTGAACAACTCCAATATCGATTGGGTGAAATACCAGTCTGCCATCACAGCAGCAAGACCTGTTTCCACAAGAAAAGGGCAACCAGTGAAGAACAAACACCACTGTAAATACATCCCATATTTACATTTATTTATTTTCCCTTTTCTACTTTAACTATTTGCACATCGTTATAACACTGTACATGGAGTGCATTCCGAAAGCATTCAGACCCTTTGACTTTTTCCACATTTTGTTACATTAGAACACAGTGGCCTCCATCATTATTAAATGGAAGAAGTTTGGAACCACCAAGACTCTTCCTAGAGCTGGCCGCCCGGCCAAACTGAGCAATCGGGGGAGAAGGGCCTTGGTCAGGGAGGTGACCAAGAATTCGATAGTCACTCTGACAGAGCTCCAGAGAAGGACAACCATCTCTGCAGCACTCCAACAATCAGGCCTTTATGGTAGAGTGGCCAGATAGAAGCCACTCCTCAGTAAAAGGAACATGACAGCCTGCTTGGAGTTTGTCAAAAGGCACCTAAGGACTTTCAGACTATGAGAAACAAGATTCTTTGTTCTGATGAAACCAAGATTGAAGTCTTTGGCCTGAATGCCAAGCATCACATCTGGAGGAAACCTGGCACCATCCCTACGGTGAAGCACGGTGGTGGCAGCGTCATGCTGTGGGGATGTTTTTCAGCGGCAGGGACTGGGAGACTGGTCAGGATCGAGGGAAAGATGAACAGAGCAAAGTACAGAGAGATCCTTAATGAAAACCTACTCCAGAGCAATCAGGACCTCAGACTGGGGAGAAGGTTCACCTTCCAACAGGACCCTAAGCACACAGCCAAGACAACGCAGGCTTCGGATCAAGTCTCTGAATGTCCTTGAGTGGCCCAGCCAGAGCCAGGACTTAAACCCGATTGAACATCTCTGGAGAGATCTAGAAATAGCTGTGCAGCGACGCTCCCCATCCAACCTGACAGAGATTGAAGGGATCTGCATAGAATGGAAGAAACTCCCCAAATACAGGTGTTCCAAGCTTGTAGCACCATACCTAAGACGACTCGAGGCTGTAATCACTGCCAAATGTGCTTCAATAAAGTACTGAGTAAATTATTTGAATACGTATGTAAATGGTTTATTTCCGTTTTCTAAAAACCTGTTTTTGCTTTGTCGTCATGGGTTATTGCGTGTAAATTGATGAGGGGAAAAAACGATTTAATCAATTTTAGAATAAGGCTGTAACGTAACAAAATGTGGAAAAATGTCAAGGGGTCTGAATACATTTCGAATGCACTATAGCCATAATATGACATTTGAAATGTATTTATTCCTTTGAAACTTTTGTGAATGTAATGTTTACTGTTAATTTTTTATTATTGATTTCACTTTTGTTTATTATCTATTTCACTTACTTTGGCAATGTAAACATATGTTTCCCATGCCAATAAAGCCCTTTGAATTGAAATGAGAGAGAGAGGCTTCTCTGTTCTGGAGGACAGCTAGCTGGTTTCCTATTTGCGTATTTGACCATGTTTCGGGATCTGCCTTATCTCATGAGCAGATCTCTGGATCAGTGTGTTTGTGTGTGTGTGCATGTGTGCGTGTGTGTGTGTGTGTGTGTGTGTGTGTGTGTGTGTGTGTGTGTGTGTGTGTGTGTGTGTGTGTGTGTGTGTGTGTGTGTGTGTGTGTGTGTGTGTGTGTGTGTGTGTGTGTGTGTGTGTGTGTATATGTGTGTAAATGGTGATCAGATCTGTTAACTGTTTGGATGTGTCCCTCTTGCACACTTATCATGTCGCTTTGGAGGTGTGAAAGTAGACTTGAGTATAATATACAGTATGTGTCTACCTATAAATGACTGTGTATGTGTATGCATTCAGAGGCAATCTTAGGGTTTGTTAATTTGGCTCACTTGTCAAATTGGTTTAGTGGTGTGAAAATGACCTTGTGTGTGTGTGTGTGTGTGTGTGTGTGTGTGTGTGTGTGTGTGTGTGTGTGTGTGTGTGTGTGTGTGTGTGTGTGTGTGTGTGTGTGTGTGTGTGTGTGTGTGTGTGTGTGTGTGTGTGTGTGTGTGTGTGTGTGTGTGTGTGTGTATACATGTGTATGTAAGTAGGTGAATATGTGTGTGTGTTCTTTTATGCCTCTGAGGTCCACAGTGGGGTCTGATAGTGTGAAGTATTGCTGAAGGTGATAATGCCCTAAGTGCGATTCTCACATGAAGAGCACAGGGCTGCTAAATGAAGACCGCAGATTAGATTAGACTCTATCCACATTTAATCACTTCAAGCTGTGGGATCCTGAGTGGTGCAGCGTTCTAAGGCACTGCATCGCAGTGCTAAAGGCGTCACTACAGACCCGGGTTCGATCCTGGGCTCTATCACAACCAGCCGTGATCGTCCCATAGGGTGGCGCACAGTTGAACCAGCGTCGTCCGGGTTAGGGGAGGGTTTGGCCGGGGTAGGCCATCATTGTACATAAGAATTTGTTCTTAATAACTGATTTGCCTAGTTAAATAAAGGTTAAAAAACTAAAATAAATAAAAGTTGCTCTCTCTCTTAAACCTCTCTGGGATATGTGGGACGCCACCTCGCCAACAGCCAGTGAAATTGCAGGGCGCCAAATTCAAAACAACAGAAATCCCATAATTAAAATTCCTCAAACATACAAGTATTATACACCATTTTAAAGATAAACTTATTGTAAATCCAGCCACAGTGTCCGATTTCAAATAGGCTTTACGGCGAAAGCACACCAAACGATTATGTTAGGTCAGCACCTAGTCACAGAAAACCATACAGCCATTTTCCAGCCAAGGAGAGGGCTCACAAAAGTCTGAAATAGCGATTAAATGAATCACTAACCTTTGATGATCTTCATCAGATGGCACTCACAGGACTTCATGTTACACAATAAATGTATATTTTGTTCGATAAAGTTAATCTTTATGTCCAAAAACCTCATTTGAAATTGGTGTGTTACGTTCAGAAATGCATTGTCTCAAACAAACATCCGGTAAAAGTGCAGAGAGCCACATCAAATTACAGAAATACTCATCATAAACATTGATAAAAGATATAAGTGTTATGCATGGAATTATAGATAAACTTCTCCTTAATGCAACCGCTGTGTCAGATTTCAAAAAGGCTTTACGGCAAAAGCACACCTTGCGATTATGTTAGGTCAGCACCTAGCCACAGAAAAACATACAGCCATTTTCCAAAGAAGGAGAGGTGTCACAAAAGTCAGAAATAGCTTTATAAATATTCACTTACCTTTGATGATCTTCATCGGAATGCACTCCCAGGAATCCCAGTTCCACAATAAATGCTTGTTTTGTTCGATAAAGTAATTTATGTCCAAATACCTCCTTTTTTTTGCGCGTTTAGCCCAGTAATCCAAATGCTCAATGCGCGATCGCTTAGTTCAGAGAAAAAGTCAAAAAAGTTATATTACAGTTCGTAGAAACATGTCAAACAATGTATAGAATCATGTTTGTATCATAAATCTTCAATAATGTTTCAACTGGACAATTCCTTTGTCTTTAGAAAGAAAAAGGAACGCAGCTAACTCGATTTCTGCCAGACAGCTCTTATTCTCTCCCCCTTCACAGTAGAAGCCTGAAACAAGGTTCTAAAGACTGTTGACATCTAGTGGAAGCCTTAGGAAGTGCAATATGACCCCATAGACACTGTATATTCGATAGGCAATGACTTGAAAAACTACAAACCTCAGATTTCCCACTTCCTGGTTGGATTTTTTCTCAGGTTTTTGCCTGCCGTATGAGTTCTGTTATACTCACAGACATAATTCAAACAGTTTTAGAAACGTCAGCGTGTTTTCTATCCAAATCTACTAATTATATGCATATTCTAGCTTTTGGGCCTGAGTAGCAGGCAGTTTACTCTTTATTATCCAAGCTACTCAATACTGCCCCCCAGTCCCAAAGAAGTTAATAACTCCAGAAAGACTGAGAGAGGCTCTCTGTGTCCACTAGAATTTCACTATAACACTGTAACCGGATACGGGCTTATTTCGTTCTGCGTTTGGACTGAAGCCTGATTCTGTGGGTCTTGCGTCTGTTTTGAAATGGTACTGTGTGTGTTTGTATTCAGAATGGTGTGTGTGTATGTGTGTGTTGAGAGTGCTCTTTCACAGCCGGGTCGGTGTGGTTTCTAGGTGAGGCGCTAATGGACAACTAGACGGGGAGCATTCCTCTCAGACCAAACGCCCCGGCAAACCAAACGTCTCTCTCTCTCTCTCTCTCTCTCTCTCTCTCTCTCTCTCTCTCTCTCTCTCTCTCTCTCTCTCTCTCTCTCTCTCTCTCTCTCTCTCTCTCTCTCTCTCTCTCTCTCTCTCTTTCTCTTTCTCTCTTTACACACTCCCCACTTTCTATCTTTTCAGTCTCTCACACACTTTCCCCTCTTTTTCACCCTTTGTCTCCCTCCTTCTCACTATCCCTCGGTGTCTCTCATTCCCCCCTCTGCCCCCTTCCTCTCCCCATTTAATAATGTCTATTCTCCCTAACAGCTTTCTCCTTGACAGAGACATGATTGAGAGTGTGTGTTTAACCACAGTGCTCACCGAGAGGCCCTGAGAGTAAAAGCTCACCTGTGTGTTCAGTGTGTGTGGTATGTTCATTCCGTGTGTGAGGGTCAGGGGTGGGGGGTTCAGCATGGCTCTATAGGACAAGCAAGAAAGGACAAGAAGCTAGAAAGAGTGTTTGTGTGTGGGTGTGTTGTGTGCGTTTCTGTATGTTTGTGAGTGAGACATTTAGTGAAAAAAAATAAAAATAAAATAAGAGTCCCTGGAGTGGGTTGTGTCACGTTCCTGACCTATTGTTCCTTTTTCTTTTATTTATTTAGTTGTTCAGGGCGTGAGTTGGGGTGGGTTGTTTTTGTGTGTTTTGTCTAGTCTATGGGGTGTTGTATGTGTATGGGGCAGAGTAGAGTATAGTTGTATAGTTATGTCTATGGCTGCCTGGATTGGTTCTCAATCAGAGACAGCTGTCATTCATTGTCTCTGATTGGGAGCCATATTTAAGGCAGCCATAGGCAGTAGGCTGGTGTGGGTAGTTGTCTATGTCTATGTGTTTAGTGTCAGCACTTATGTTTCTTAGCTTCACGATCGGTTGTTTTGTTTATTTTGTAAGTGTTTGTTTTTTCCTTCATTAAAAGAAGATGTATTTTTCACGCGCTGCGCCTTGGTCCTCTCTCTCTTATCAAGACGATCGTGACAGGTTGTCTGCTTCTAATCACCCCCACCCCACCAGAAAACACACTAGGCTTTGGCCGCATCCAGATTGTCATACCAGGATATTCGGTAATACCTGCTCTGAACACAAGGGGTGCTATATTCAAACCCCACTGAGCCTCTGTAATCTTAAGGTTATAAATGATAGCAAGTACATGTAAAATTCCATAGAGAATGCTAACTAAATGCTAACAAGCACATTGCAAACACTTTATACAGTCTCTGACCTAAACTATTTGCAGGACTGAAATCCCATCTCATAAAGGTATACAAGTAACTCAGAAATGCTACTCACAGTTTTCTGCACCCACAAAACAAATATTAGACAGCAAGGCTCTTGATCCAGGAGGCAATTATCTGCTGCTACCAAGCGAAGCTTGATTTTGGAAGAAGCTAACCACTTAGCTAGATAGCTAACTAGCTACTAAATTAGCAAACCAAATGCACAACTGCAGAGCATTTAACACATTTTAGACAGTTAACTTAATAGTTATAAGATATCTAGCTGGCAAACATTTAGTTTTGAATTCCATACGGTAACTAAATCACCTGGCGCATGCTGCACAACAGTGAGTGATTCACAAGGCTCCGGTCTCTCGTCATTGTGTGCTTGTAAACAATGAAAAATTATGTGACAGGTGAAATTAAGAACGCAATCTTCTTTATCTCCTAACGTATTGCACAAATTGGTTTAAGGTCTTTGCAAAAAGTAGCTACAAATATTCAAATGTAGAAAAAACTCCAAAGAAATAGTTTCAACGGTATTGACTGTATTAAAAAAACATCTCGTGGCTGTTTCCAAATACCCCGGTATACAGTATATACGGCTTACCGCCCAAGTCTAACACAGACACACCACTCCACGTTCCTGCAAACCCCTCCATCTCTCCAATCTTAATCGGCAAGCTGCACCCCTTCTCCCATGGTTGTATGGAGACAGACAGGGAATCACTGGAGGGGCTGTCACTCCAGGTGTTGGAACATCTGTCTTCCACCCGCAGGCAATAGAGACACACACAGTGGAGGTGTTCCAATTTGGGCTGCTATCTGGGAAGACACACACACAAACACGCACAAACACACACACACAGTACACATATACACACACGCGCAATCACGTACGCACGCACGCACACACGCACGCACGCACGCACGCACGCACGCACGCACGCACGCACGCACGCACGCACGCACACACACACACACACACACACACACACACACACACACACACACACACACACACACACACACACACACACACACACACACACATAGAGCTCCCTCAGGGATTCCAGACTGCGTAGGTCCTAATGAATAGTGGAGCTCTCTGTTTAGTATCTTCTCTCTGTGCCAGTGTAACCATGATCGACCTTGCATGTTGCTTTGTCCACTGATTTGTCCACTGGGTTTGTCCACTGGGTTTGTCCACTGGGTGTGTTTGAGTGTTTACTACAGGCTCCAGGTCTCATCTGTGTGTGTTTGGCCCATGTCAGATGGTCTAATTGTTATCTATGTGTGTTGTCCTGTGTTTCAGGTGTATCAGCTGTCTAAGCACCAGGTGGAGATGTTACTGGGACCAAAACAGCCACTCTTGCCTCTCCACTAAAGACGACTCCAAACCCAGCCTGCTAGAGGTGAGTTACCCCTCTGTTTTAAACCACTCCAATCAGACATACTGTAAGTATAAGTAGCAATAATAAGCATGGATCAGTTCCCCACTAGTCCTGACCTTAAAGGGGCAATCCGCAGTTGAAACAATAACAAAACGGCATCCCGCCATTGTTTAAGTAAAACGCTGAAGTGTGGGACTGAAGAAATGTAACCACTCTCAAATGCATAAACAAAGCTGTGGATACAAGTCTGACCATCCATGATGTCAACATTATAGTTTCACATGTGTTATCATGTGATACAGTGTTTGTTTGCATATCAGGTTTGGCCGGGGTAGGCCGTCATTGTCAGTAAGAATTTGTTCTTAACTGACTTGCCTAGTTAAATAAAGGTTCAATTAAAATACGTACTTTGTTTACAAACATTGAAGTTAAACAAGCTTATATTTTGGGTTCTGATGGGGTACAACAGTTGAACTAAGCTCATGAGGCATTTCTAAGTTATATTCTTCAAGAATCAATGGGTACATATCATTCATTTATAAGTCCAAAACTAGATGTAGCAACGGAAGATTGCCCCTTTAAACATTAGAGGGGAAGACTTCAACTAAACCCTAGATCAGTGGCAACCAATCACAAGCTCCTATGATGATCTCAGTTCATTCTCATTTGGCATTGTAACAGCCCGGCAAGTCATGTGGTCATACCAGGTCAAAGCTATCTTACTGTTGTCAGCCATTTTTAAAACAGCCCATAAAACCTCGGGAGACATGGTTAACATACTCCCAACGAGATAATGGGCCATGTTAAAGCCTCTCTGACCTTTCCAAAACCCTCTCTCCCAGTTCTTCATCGTGGTGGCTTTTGATAGGCCCACTGGAGCCAGTGTGTTGAAGAATGGGTTCACTGTTTCACAGTTTTTCCTGTCTTATGTACAATGCTGTATAAGGTTGCCATGGTGTCCAGTTAGTGTGTACTGTGCTCAAGTGTGAGGAGCTTTTATCGGAAAATGAATGTTAGCAATGATTTTTTCAAAATGGTCAAAATCTGTCATTGAAGACTGAGCTCAATATTAAACCTATTTTTTCAGACCTCTTTTGAGAAAAACATCTGACAAGCTTTAATTGTGATGAGAACACCTATCCCTTTAACTATTGTTATGTTACGGCAAGACAAGCTCGTTAAGTTCATTATAGCTATCACAGCCCCCCTAGACACTCCTCACCTCCTCTGAGCATACCTATGCCCTGACAGCATCACCGCTGTGGTACAGCCAGCCACCCCACTCTTCTACTGCCTTTGGTGTTAGAGCCAAGAGTGTTAACACACAGCTATGTCCCTCTGCCACTATTAGGAGCCCCACTCACAGGCAGCTGTTCTGAAAGGAGAGGAGAGGGTCTGATTGGGTCCAGAGAGACTGATGTACTCAACTGGAGGAGTGTGGTTAGGTGAGTCAGAGTGAGTTAGTCGGGCCATACCATGACAATAAATGTCCTGACTGAAAAATAAAAGTCATATCTTCATCAAAATAATATTCCTTTCTTAATCGAAATAAAAGTCCTATCTTAATCTAAGTAAAAGTCCGATATGAGGTTCTGTAAAGATGGTCAGAAATAAAGTCTGAGTTCAGGTCTTCTGCTTTGAGCCCCATCCTGCCATTCTTCCGCCATCTTTGCCATCTGGTGTGTCTCACTGCCGCTCCACTTTAGGATGTTGTTGTTTCCCTCTGAGCAGAGCAGAGCTTCACCCTCTTATTTCCTCCTCCTCTCAGCCACATAAACAGGACAGGTGTTTTACATTGTTTTCTTTAACCCATGAGTGTTTGTGTCACTTCCCGTCCTGCAGAATTCTGCTTCTTGTCCAACTCTTGTGGCCAAGGATGTTCCACCATCACCCTCAGGGATAACCCAAGACTTCACCCTGTCGCTAAGCAACGTGGAGCAGGTACAGTATACCCTTACCCTTGTTAGATATTATCCTAAATGTGGTACAGCCGGATAGGACTAAAGTAACTCTTGGTCTTAGAGGGAGATTGGTGGGAATCATAGTCATCAATCCCTAAATGGTTGCTCTTTGGGAGTGAGCTGAGACAGCTGCAGTTACTGTGTGGGAGAGGTTAGAACCAGAATGATACCTCGTAGCTGTCTGTTCCCACCAGGTTCTCACCTCGTAGCGGTCTGTTCCCACCAGGTTCTCACCTCGTAGCTGTCTGTTCCCACCAGGTTCTCACCTCGTAGCTGTCTGTTCCCACCAGGTTCTCACCTCGTAGCTGTCTGTTCCCACCAGGTTCTCACCTCGTAGCTGTCTGTTCCCACCAGGTTCTCACCTCGTAGCGGTCTGTTCCCACCAGGTTCTCACCTCGTAGCTGTCTGTTCCCACCAGGTTCAATCAATCAATCAAATGTATTTATAAAGCCCTTTTTACATCAGCCGATGTCACAAAGTGCTGTACAGAAACCCAGTCTAAAACCCCAAACAGCAAGCAATGCAGATGTAGAAGCACGCTGGCTAGGAAAAACTCCCTAGAAAGACAGGAACCTAGGAAGAAACCTAGTGAGGAACCAGGCTCTGAGGGGTGCCTAGTCCTCTTCTGGCTGTGCCGGGTGGAGATTATAACAGAACATGGCCAAGATGTTCAAACGTTCATAGATGACCAGCAGGGTCAAATAATAATAATCACAGTGGTTGTAGAGGGTGCAACAGGTCAGCACCTCAGGAGTCAATGTCAGTTGGCTTTTCATAGCCGAACATTCAGTTAGAGACAGGTTCTCTGATGTCTTATCTCTCAGTATGTATACAGTCATTTACAGACATATGGAGACATTCAAAGAACATATAGCAATCTTTAGTACTATTCAGCCTATCTTTCTACTTTTGTAAATTTTGTACCTTCAGACAATGATTTCAGATCAGTCTGTATAACCCTAATCCTAACCTCAACATATTGAATGTGAGCCAGAAGCTGATATTGTATCTGTGATGAGGGTCTGACTCTGTTAGCATGTGACATTCCATCCCTGACTAGTTGCCAGGTCTGGTCAGTCGTAACTATAACCCTGTGCCCTTTCACACACTCTCCCACTGGATTTATATTGTGATAGAGAGTCACACACACACGCACACATACACACACACACACTTTACCGCCCAGATGTTGATGAATATGATGAATATGAATTATACATGATTCTGAATTTCTGCCTGGCAGGGACAATTATCCTGTGCTGTTTAGATGTTTTGCATTCTTCCCCTCCCAGGGTTGTCAATGGTTACCAGAGTTGTTCAGGGGGACACAGTTTTCTCCCAGCCAGGTTCCTGTTATTATGTCTCAGTTGACACCCTATTCCCTACATAGTGTTCGTACATGTATAGAATGAACCCAGGAAGATCAACCCTGCTCGACTAATGGGTATCTAGCTCAACTAGATGGAACAGCCACTATGCTGATAATGGAACTAAAACAATCTCCAATCTCCAATACAAACATGTCTAACTATGTGAAAACATGGAGTATCCTTGGTGCCAGGCTGTTGCTGCTGTAGCTGTCTTGCCAATGTTGTCTAGCCAATGTTTGGCATGGATCCATCCAATTGCAAAGCAGTCGGCTGAAGCAGAAACAGACTGTCAATCAAGCTAGGATGGGGAAAATAAAGACCTAGCAACATTTCTAAAGGCAAAATATCTATCCCAAAATGTGTTTCCACAAACCCCTGTTTTCCTGGGTGATGTCAGACTGCGGCAGCCTTATGATTGGTTTATAAATTAAGGTTTTATTGTCATGAGGACTGTTCGGTTTGTTTTGTTCTGTAGCAGGAGGAGCTTGAGTGTGACTTTGGGAGTGAGCAGCGGTACGAGGCTCGATGGCTGAACAGTGTCTCAGAGGTCAAGTGCAGTGGAGTGATGGTGAGTACAACCAATCACCTTCCTAGAAGCACGTGTCACTCAACACAATTTTGGTGAAGGTGCCAGTCAGAAATAAGATGTTTAGTGTATGGCCAATCAAAGCCATGCTTACTGGTTGTGTATGGTGAAATGGCCAATCAGCGAGCTTGTTTCTGTCCATGTAGCTTACCACAGCGGAGAGGAGTCAGGTGTTTCAGCTCAGCCTGCGGAGAAAGGGACACCTGGACAAGTACATTGACAGCCCTAAACCCATGACCGGTAAGATTATACACACACATACACAGGCATGTGCACACACACACACACACACACACACACATACACACACACACACGCACACGCACACGCACACGCACACGCACACGCACACGCACAAGCCTAGTCCCAGATGCTAGTATATTCTCAATGTTAACAGGCCAGGTATTTGCCATGTGAGCCCTGAGAGCAGAAGAACTGACCTACAGCCAGAAGAACTGCATACTTTACTACAGGACTAATGCTTCATACCATACTCACTGCTCAGTCATCAAAACACACAAGCACAAATGGTTTCTCTGTGGGAGGTGCTGGAACATGAACACGCACATCTGTTTCTCTGGATTTCTGTTATGTCTTCCCTCTCTGTTTCTCTGGGTTTGTGTTTTGTCTTCCCTCTCTGTTTCTCTGGGTTTGTGTTATGTCCTCCCTCTCTGTTTCTCTGGGTTTGTGTTATGTCCTCCCTCTCTGTTTCTCTGGGTTTGTGTTATATCTTCCCTCTCTGTTTCTCTGGGTTTGTGTTTTGTCTTCCCTCTCTGTTTCTCTGGGTTTGTGTTATGTCCTCCCTCTCTGTTTCTCTGGGTTTGTGTTATGTCCTCCCTCTCTGTTTCTCTGGGTTTGTGTTATATCTTCCCTCTCTGTTTCTCTGGGTTTCTGTTTTGTCTTCCCTCTCTCTTTCTCTGGGTTTGTGTTATATCTTCCCTCTCTGTTTCTCTGGGTTTGTGTTATATCTTCCCTCTATCTTTCTCTGGGTTTGTGTTATGTCCTCCCTCTTTGTTTCTCTGGGTTTGTGTTATGTCCTCCCTCTCTGTTTCTCTGGGTTTGTGTTATGTCCTCCCTCTCTGTTTCTCTGGGTTTGTGTTATGTCCTCCCTCTCTGTTTCTCTGGGTTTCTGTTTTGTCTTCCCTCTCTGTTTCTCTGGGTTTATTTATATTATGTTGAAAATATGTTTAATCCAAAGGAACTGACATAGGTTCAGTATGATATACGCAGCCCATGCGGTGATGTAATGGAGCCCTTTCAAATAGCCTATGTGTCCTAGCAGAATGTATTGTGTTAATAAAGCCCCCCCCTTTGTCCCCTCCCTCTCCATCTGTCTCTCAGTGGAGGTGTACAACTGTGGGGTCGGCAGTGGGGATTGTTCCCAGTGTTGGGGACGTGAGGACCAGGGTCATCTGTGTGGCTGGTGTGACAATATCTGTAGAACCAGGGATGACTGCCAGTATATGAGTAGTCAGTGTCCTGACCCCGAGATCACCAAGGTAGGAATACACACACACACAATGGCCCATCCGCGAGATCCATAAGATTGGACACGTCTAACTGTACTGTACATACTCATTCATGCAATTCTCCATCCCGTCATTGTTGACCTAGGGCCTAATTTAGAACAGGAAGTGGTGGCGTGTCACATGACCTGTCACATGGCGCTGTACCCTGCCTTTCCTCTGTCTTGTGATTGGGGCTTATTTTGGAAGGGGAGGTGTTATTACAGAGCTTCATTAAACCAAGTCAGTCTGAAACATCACTCTTTACTGTACAACTCCCTGACTGAATGACACCACAGCACAGTCACAGCACTTAGGCACTGGCCCTTATGGAGGAACAACACAACAGATCTGGAGGGATGACAGAGGGCATGGGAACACAGCCACTGTCTGCCCTGTCTGTCTGTCTGGGCAAGTGCGTGCGTGTGCGTGCGCGTGCGTGCGTGCGTGCGTGTGTGTGTGTGCGTGTGTGAGTGTGTGTGTGTGTGTGTGTGTGTGTGTGTGTGTGTGTGTGTGTGTGTGTGTGTGTGTGTGTGTGTGTGTGTGTGTGTGTGTGTGTGTGTGTGTGTGTGTGTGTGTGTGTGTGTGTGTGTGTGTGTGTGTGTGTGTGTGTGGAATTCTGTGCATACCATGTTGGTATTGAGCTCGGTACGCAGTCACCCACAGAAATAGAATAGAGCAATATACATTACCGATGTGATCACACTACAACCACATGGGTCAGGGGAATGAATGTGTTTATTTGGATGCAGATCTCACTGTGGTCAGCTCCTAGTGGTCATTAACCCCAGTCAGCTGAACACATGGGTTCAACTCTTCAGTTGGATTCATCTGAATGACTGTGCTCCTTTCTATCAAGGCTTCTGAATATCTCTGGTTATGTCCCTATGTTTGAACTGCCAGGCATTAAAGAGTGTTTAGAGTTGCAATCAGACCCGCTGTTGAATGCTGCCTTTATCTGTGCTGCAGACAGGAAGTACGGCTCACATGAGGCTCAGTTGGCCTAAACACTTCCTGTAGATAAAACCTGCCTGGCCTGGCCAAGCAGGGGAACAAATGAGTCTGACACACACACATGCGCACACACACACACATACAGTGGGGAGAACAAGTATTTGATACACTGCCGATTTTGCAGGTTTTCCTACTTACAAAGCATGTAGAGGTCTGTAATTTTTATCATAGGTACACTTCAACTATGAGAGACGGAATCTAAAACAAAAATCCAGAAAATCACATTGTATGATTTTTAAGTAATTAATTTGCATTTTATTGCATGACATAAGTATTTGATACATCAGAAAAGCAGAACTTAATATTTGGTACAGTAACCTTTGTTTGCAATTACAGAGATCATACGTTTCCTGTAGTTCTTGACTAGGTTTGCACACACTGCAGCAGGGATTTTGGCCCACTCCTCCCTACAGATCTTCTCCAGATCCTTCAGGTTTCGGGGCTGTCGCTGGGCAATACGGACGTTCAGCTCCCTCCAAAGATTTTCTATTGGGTTCAGGTCTGGAGACTGGCTAGGCCACTCCAGGACCTTGAGATGCTTCTTACGGAGCCACTCCTTAGTTGCCATGGCTGTGTGCTTCGTGTCGTTGTCATGCTGGAAGACCCAGCCACGACCCATCTTCAATGCTCTTACTGAGGGAAGGAGGTTGTTGGCCAAGATCTCGCGATACATGGCCCCATCCATCCTCCCCTCAATACGGTGCAGTCGTCCTGTCCCCTTTGCAGAAAAGCATCCCCAAAGAATGATGTTTCCACCTTCATGCTTCACGGTTGGGATGGTGTTCTTGGGGTTGTACTCATACTTCTTCTTCCTCCAAACACGGTGAGTGGAGTTAGACCAAAAAGCTCTATTTTTGTCTCATCAGACCACATGACCTTCTCCCATTCCTCCTCTGGATCATCCAGATGGTCATTGGCAAACTTCAGACAGGCCTGGACATGCACTGGCTTAAGCAGGGGGACCTTGCGTGCGCTGCAGGATTTTAATCCATGACGGCGTAGTGTGTTACTAATGGTTTTCTTTGAGACTGTGGTCCCAGCTCTCTTCAGGTCATTGACCAGGTCCTGCCGTGTAGTTCTGGGCTGATCCCTCACCTTCCTCATGATCATTGATGCCCCACGAGGTGAAATCTTGCATGGAGCCCCAGACCGAGGGTGATTGACCGTCATCTTGAACTTCTTCCATTTTCTAATAATTGCGCCAACAGTTGTTTCCTTCTCACCAAGCTGCTTGCCTATTGTCCTGTAGCCCATCCCAGCCTTGTGCAGGTCTACAATTTTATCCCTGATGTCCTTACACAGCTCTCTGGTCTTGGCCATTGTGGAGAGGTTGGAATCTGTTTGATTGAGTGTGTGGACAGGTGTCTTTTATACAGGTAACGAGTTCAAACAGGTGCAGTTAATACAGGTAATGAGTGGAGAACAGGAGGGCTTCTTAAAGAAAAACGAACAGGTCTGTGAGAGCCGGAATTCTTACTGGTTGGTAGGTGATCAAATACTTATGTCATGCAATAAAATGCAAATTAATTATTTAAAAATCATACAATGTGATTTTCTGGATTTTTGTTTTAGATTCCGTCTCTCACAGTTGAAGTGTACCTATGATAAAAATTACAGACCTCTACATGCTTTGTAAGTAGGAAAACCTGCAAAATCGGCAGTGTATCAAATACTTGTTCTCCCCACTGTACATACACACTAACACTCAACTAATCTATAGCATCTTACACACATGGGTACACCTTCATTCAAAGGCCAGCAAGGGTTTAGAGCCACAACATACAGACCAGTTGACGTTTTTTAGGGGGTAGATCCGCTTTAATATTGCAGATAGATTGCGGCTTCCAACAATGTAATTGCCTGCATCATTTCCAATCCCCCATATATTTTTGTGATATACAGTACCAGTCAAAAGTTTGGACACACCTACTCATTCAAGGGTTTTTCTTTATTTTTGTTTTCTACATTGTAGAATAATAGTGAAGACATCAAAAAAAAAATATGGAATCATGTAGTAACCAAAAAAGTGTTAAACAAATCAGGTGTAACAACACATGCACAGGATCAATACATCCGAACATCACACCTGCGGGACAGGTACAGGATGGCAACAACAACTGCCCGAGTTACACCAAAACATTTGCTTTGTATGTTTTATGTTTTGTTTGGTCAGGGTGTGATCTGAGTGGGCATTCTATGTTGTATGTCTAGTTTGTCTGTTTCTGTGTTTGGCCTGATATGGTTCTCAATCAGAGGCAGGTGTTAGTCGTTGTCTCTGATTGGGAACCATATTTAGGTAGCCTGTTTTGTCATTGTGGGTTGTGTGTGATTGTCTATGTGTAGTGTTTAGTGTCAGCACTATTTGTTATTTAGCTTCACGGTCGTCGTTTATTGTTTTTGTATTAGTTTCGCAAAGTGTTCTCTTTCTATTAAAAACAAGATGAACACATACCACGCTGCATATTGGTCCTCCGATCCTTCAAACTTTTCCTCCTCAGACGAGGAAGAGGAAGACAGCCGTGACACATTATTTGGACCGTATAGATTAATGAGCCATATCTGTTTATGGTCCAATAACATATTTAAAATCATCTACCTTGCAGATCTGTTTGGACAATTTGCACATTCAGATCAAAATTACTGTTAATTAATATCATCACCCCTTTTGAGTTTCTTTACCCATGGGAGAGGTATATTTCACCCCCCCCCCCCCCAGTACTTTTCCCACACAACTTCATCTAAAATTTTGAATGAGTTTCCTGTAAACAATAGATATTATATTCCTTCTCTTTTAGCCAGGTAAATACTGATCGTCTTTTCTTATTATCTGCTAAGCCATTACAATTAGAACTGGCTATACTTATTTCACCATTTACCATAATGAGATTCAAGTCTCAATTCTATTTATCATAATATATGTTTGTGAACTTACCATTAAAAAGTACCATAGTGTTTGAGTGTCCATATACAGTGGGGAGAACAAGTATTTGATACACTGCCGATTTTGCAGGTTTTCCTACTTACAAAGCATGTAGAGGTCTGTCATTTTTATCATAGGTACACTTCAACTGTGAGAGACGGAATCTAAAACAAAAATCCAGAAAATCACATTGTATGATTTTTAAGTAATTAATTTGCATTTTATTGCATGACATAAGTATTTGATCACCTACCAACCAGTAAGAATTCCGGCTCTCACAGACCTGTTAGTTTTTCTTTAAGAAGCCCTCCTGTTCTCCACTCATTACCTGTATTAACTGCACCTGTTTGAACTCGTTACCTGTATAAAAGACACCTGTCCACACACTCAATCAAACAGACTCCAACCTCTCCACAATGGCCAAGACCAGAGAGCTGTGTAAGGACATCAGGGATAAATTGTAGACCTGTACAAGGCTGGGATGGGCTACAGGACAATAGCCAAGCAGCTTGGTGAGAAGGCAACAACTGTTGGCACAATTATTAGAAAATGGAAGAAGTTCAAGATGACGGTCAATCACCCTCGGTCTGGGGCTCCATGCAAGATCTCACCTCGTGGGGCATCAATGATCATGAGGAATGTGAGGGATCAGCCCAGAACTACACGGCAGGACCTGGTCAATGACCTGAAGAGAGCTGGGACCACAGTCTCAAAGAAAACCATTAGTAACACACTACGCCGTCATGGATTAAAATCCTGCAGCGCACGCAAGGTCCCCCTGCTCAAGCCAACGCATGTCCAGGCCCGTCTGAAGTTTGCCAATGACCATCTGGATGATCCAGAGGAGGAATGGGAGAAGGTCATGTGGTCTGATGAGACAAAAATAGAGCTTTTTGCTCTAAACTCCACTCGCCGTGTTTGGAGGAATAGAAGGATGAGTACAACCCCAAGAACACCATCCCAACTGTGAAGCATGGAGGTGGAAACATCATTCTTTGGGGATGCTTTTCTGCAAAGGGGACAGGACGACTGCACCGTATTGAGGGGAGGATGGATGGGGCCATGTATCGCGAGATCTTGACCAACAACCTCCTTCCCTCAGTAAGAGCATTGAAGATGGGTCGTGGCTGGGTCTTCCAGCATGACAACGACCCGAAACACACAGCCAGGGCAACTAAGGAGTGGCTCCGTAAGAAGCATCTCAAGGTCCTGGAGTGGCCTACCCAGTCTCCAGACCTGAACCCAATAGAAAATCTTTGGAGGGAGCCGAAAGTCCGTATTGCCCAGCGACAGCCCCGAAACCTGAAGGATCTGGAGAAGGTCTGTATGGAGGAGTGGGCCAAAATCCCTGCTGCAGTGTGTGCAAACCTGGTCAAGAACTACAGGAAACGTATGATCTCTGTAATTGCAAACTAAGGTTTCTGTACCAAATATTCAGTTCTGCTTTTCTGATGTATCAAATACTTATGTCATGCAATAAAATGCAAATTAATTACTTAAAAATCATACAATGTGATTTTCTGGATTTTTGTTTTAGATTCCTTCTCTCACAGTTGAAGTGTACCTATGATAAAAATTACAGACCTCTACATGCTTTGTAAGTAGGAAAACCTGCAAAATTGTCAGTGTATCAAATACTTGTTCTCCCCACTGTAGGTGTACCATGATATTTGCATTGCTACTAAGTAAACCTCCAATTGTTCTCCACTATTCCACCCGCTAATCCCCCCCATCCCAAATTGGGTTGTCATCCCATTGACTGGCAGAACACCCCGTCCCCCCTGGATCCCAGGGCCAGTAGAAGTTACCATTGTTCACTCTGTCAGCCCACTCAGTGTCCCTGCGTGACTCTCTGTATCAGCCATTGTGTCAGTGTCATGACTCATGGTTTGTTGTGTGAGAGTGTCCGTCATTGCCCAGATTTTTTAGACTAGTTTAATAGTGCTTAAAACCTTATCTTTATCAAATTATCCATTAAAGATACCAACTCAAAACCCTCCGTACGTCTACGAATGGGTGGTTTAAATTGTATCTAATTTTATTCTTAGAATTACTTTATCAAATCTCTAGTAATCGATTATACACACATACATCTTTATCAAATTTTCAAATATTGTGTGTATCCCGCTTAGATGACTGAAGTTAAAAGTGTTGAAATCCTCTATTCGTGGGCAGCCCAATGTAACACACTGAAACAGCTCCCTCAGGGGAGGCGGTTGTAAGGCAGTAAACTGGGGCTGTGGTTGTGGGAGACTGGGAGTGTGATGCAATGCTTTGGCAGCCATGTTTTCCCAGACAGTCTCACCAGGAGTTAGTTAGAGTTACAGTCAGAGTTCTCAGTCTTATGGGGGAGTATCTGTTCTACCACAGTATCACCCATGGTTTACTGTTACTCTGTCTACCACAGTGACTATGTCTAAAGATTCTATGGGCTGCTGCTGTAATGTTTTCCTTTCTTGCCCCACATTTTTATTTAGTCAGCTTACAGTTGGGAAATCAGTCATTCTAGCATATTCTTTGAGCATAAACAGTAATATGAAGTATATGTTATGTGGATAGACAAGCCAGTAAAATACAGTAATGTGTTCTATGTTTGTAATACTGCAGGTAATAAAGGCAGTTGTCTGTGAGGAGTAGTTAAGATGGACTGCAACACAGTATACAGTATGGTCTCATACAGTGGGTTTGAACCAATAATGTTGATGTTTACGGTATGATCTGAACACCTGACCATGATAGAAATCTGGAGGCTGGATCCTTGAAGGATCTTTATCCAAATGATCAGTGTATCTTCATAAGAGCCCAACCAATTCATAAATTCCTGTCAAGATTATCTGGAGCATTGTAGAGGTCTTTAGAGATCCTTTATTGTTGAAGGCGTTTTGAGATCAGGAAATCTCCTGATGTTATTGTACTGTACTTTGCTCCCCTCAGATTGACTCATTCACAGAGGAGTGAGGGGTGCAAATGAGCAGCATGGCAGCTAACGCTATCGCTAACACCAGACATGATAACACCAGACACGTTAACACCAGAGAGAGAGAGAGATGTCCCAGATACATGGTGATAATTACTGTACCTACCAAGGAGAGCTTGGAGGTGTGTGCATGTGTGTGTATGTGTGTGTCACAATTTAACCTAAAGGCTTAAAAATGTGACTCATTTTGGGATAAGCTAGTTGAAGGTCAAACGCTTTGTGTAACCAAACACTTACACCAATCACCCTGTTGGTCTTATACAAATCAAATCAAGTCAAATTGTATTGGTCACATACACATGGTTAGCAGAGTGTAGCGAAATGCTTGTGCTTCTAGTTTCGACCATGCAGTATTATCTAACAAGAAATCTAACAATTTCACAACTACCTTATACACACAAGTGTAAAGGAATGAATAAGAATATGTACATATAAATATATGGATGAGCGATGGCCGAACGGCATAGGCAAGATGCAGTAGATGGTATAGAGTACAGTATATACATATGAGATAAGTAATGTATGGTATGTAAACATTATATAAAGTGGCATTGTTTAAAGTGACTAGTGATACATTTATTATATACATTTTTTTATTATTAAAGTGGCTAGAGGTTTGAGTCAGTATGTTGGCAGCAGCCACTCAATGTTAGTATTAGCTGTTTAACAGTCTGATGGCCTTGAGATAGAAGCTGTTTTTCAGTCTCTCGGTCCCAGCTTTGATGCACCTGTACTGACCTCGCCTTCTGGATGATAGCAGGGTGAACAGGCAGTGGCTCGGGTGGTTGTTGTCCTTGATGATCTTTTTGGCCTTCCTGTGACATTGGGTGGTGTAGGTGTCCTGGAGAGCAGGTAGTTTGACCCCGGTGATGCGTTGGGCAGACCTCACTACCCTCTGGAGAGCCTTGCGGTTGTGGGCGGAGCAGTTGCCCTACCAGGCGGTGATACAGCCCGACAGGATGCTCTCGATTGTGCATCTGTAAAAGTTTGTTAGTGTTTTTGGTGACAAGACAAATTTCTTCAGCCTCCTGAAGTTGAAGAGGCGCTGTTGCGCCTTCTTCACCACGTTGTCTGTGTGGGTGGACCATTTCAGTTTGTCCGTGATGTGTACGCAGAGGAACTTGAAGCTTTCCACTTTCTCCACTACTGCCCCGTCAATGTGGATAGGGGGCTGCTCCCTCTGCTGTTTCCTGAAGTCCACGATCATCTCCTTTGTTTTGTTGACGTTGAGTGTGAGGTTATTTTCCTGACACCACACTCTGAGGTCCCTCACCTCCTCCCTGTAGGCCGTCTCGTTGTTGTTGGTAATCAAGCCGTCTGCAAACTTGATGACTGAGTTGGAGGCGTGCATGGCCACGCAGTCATGGGTGAACAGGGAGTACAGGAGAGGGCTGAGAACGTACCCTTGTGGGGCCCCAGTGTTGAGGATCAGCGGTGTGGAGATGTTGTTTCCTACCCTCACCACCTGGGGACGGCCTGTCAGAAAGTCCAGGACCCAGTTGCACAGGGTGGGGTCGAGTCCCAAGATCTCATGCTTAATGACGAGTTTGGAAGGTACTATGGTGTTGAATGCTGAGCTGTAGTCGATGAACAGCATTCTTACATAGGTATGCCTCTTGTCCAGATGGGTTAGGGCAGTGTGCAGTGTGATTGCGATTGCGTCGTCTGTGGACCTATTGGGGCGGTAAGAAAATTGGAGTGGGTCTAGGGTGTCAGGTAGGGTGGAGGTGATATGATCCTTGACTTGTCTCTCAAAGCACTTCATGATTACGGAAGTTAGTGCACGGGGCGATAGTCGTTTAGCTCAGTTACCTTATCTTTCTTGGGAACAGGAACAATGGTGGCCCTCTTGAAGCATGTGGGAACAGCAGACTGGGATAGGGATTGATTGAATATGTCCGTAAACACACCAGCCAGCTGGTCTGCGCATGCTCTGAGGACGTGGCTAGGGATGCCATCTGGGCCGGCAGCCTTGCACTTTTAAATGTTTTACTCACGTTGGCTGCGGATCTGGGTTCTTGGTGAATTTATAACTGTTTGCTTTTACATGGTAATATAAGTGTAACTTACACACTATGTCCTCATTTCTCACTTTAGCTTGGAAGCACAATGTTTGTGTATCTCAGCTGTCAATCACATTAATACTTATGAATACTTTTCTTAATGTGGACCCACCCCCTCCCCTCTCACCCAGATCAAGTGGAAGCACTGTTTTTATGTGTGATAGATCTGCAGCTAGCTCGAGCCAGGCTAATAACTCACGGAGGGGTAACAGCGACCTCGGGACAGCCAGGGAAATGGTCACTCTGCGAGACATGATGCCAAGATTACAGGAACCCCTGGAGCCTCTAGAGGTTGCCCTTAGACACTATGACCAGTTTTTCCACCCCCAAGTCTAATCTTGAACATGAGTGGGGGGGAAACAAAGCTGACCTCAGATCAGCCCATAGGAGCAACCTCCCGGTGTCTCCATGGTAGGATTTTCTAAACTAGCTAGCTACGCTACACTGGGAGTTGATGGTAGATTGCTTTTGCCTGGGAGTCAGAGATAGCTATCTCGGTGGTTGTGTTTCTGTGGTGATTGGATAAATACTCTCTCTCCATGGCTCCTTAGAGGAACGCTGGGAGAAGCAAGGTCAAGGTTGAATTGATGTGTGAGAGCATGCTTCTGATCATAATATGACAAAGGAATTTCAAATACTGTAGGGACAATAGGCTACTGGAGGAATGGGAGTATAGGCTGGCTCCCTCGCTGTAGATTTGCTCTATCTCTCACCCTCACTACCCTCTCTTCCCCGTCTTCATGTTCTCCCCTGTTAATCTCTCTCTTCCCCATCTTCATATTCTCCCCTGTTAATCTCTCTCTTCCCCGTCTTCATGTTCTCCCCTGTTAATCTCTCTCTTCCCCGTCTTCATATTCTCCCCTGTTAATCTCTCTCTTCCCCGTCTTCATATTCTCCCCTGTTAATCTCTCTCTTCCCCATCTTCATATTCTCCCCTGTTAATCTCTCTCTTCCCCGTCTTCATATTCTCCCCTGTTAATCTCTCTCTTCCCCGTCTTCATGTTCTCCCCTGTTAATCTCTCTCTTCCCCGTCTTCCTATTCTCCCCTGTTGATCTCTCTCTTCCCGTCTTCATATTCTCCCCTGTTAATCTCTCTCTTCCCCGTCTTCATATTCTCCCCTGTTAATCTCTCTCTTCCCCGTCTTCATATTCTCCCCTGTTGATCTCTCTCTTCCCCATCTTCAACTTCTCCCCTGTTGATCTCTCTCTTCCCCATCTTCAACTTCTCCCCTGTTGATCTCTCTCTTCCCCATCTTCATATTCTCCCCTGTTGATCTCTCTCTTCCCCATCTTCATATTCTCCCCTGTTGATCTCTCTCTTCCACATCTTCATATTCTCCCCTGTTGATCTCTCTCTTCCACATCTTCATATTCTCCCCTGTTGATCTCTCTCTTCCACATCTTTATATTCTCCCCTGTTGATCTCTCTCTTCCCCGTCTTCATATTCTCCCCTGTTGATCTCTCTCTTCCACATCTTTATATTCTCCCCTGTTGATCTCTCTCTTCCCCGTCTTCATATTCTTCCCTGTTGATCTCTCTCTTCCACATCTTCATATTCTCCCCTGTTGATCTCTTTCTTCCCCGTCTTCATATTCTCCCCTGTTGATCTCTCTCTTCCACATCTTTATATTCTCCCCTGTTGATCTCTCTCTTCCACATCTTTATATTCTCCCCTGTTGATCTCTCTCTTCCACATCTTTATATTCTCCCCTGTTGATCTCTCTCTTCACCCTATTCACTCTAACAGCTCAATATCTGTAACACTCCCACTCCCTTCCATCTACCTCTCCGTCTTTCCTGCTTATTGCTCTCTCACTTTACATTTTAGTAATTTAGCAGATACTCTTATACAGAACAATTTACAGGAGCAGTTATGGTTAAATGCCTTGTTCAAGGGGACATCGACAGATGTATTACAGAGTCTGCTCAGGGATTCGAACCTTTCGATTACTCGCCCAACGCTCTTAACCACTAGGCTACCTTCGCCTTGACGATGTACCACTCCTCTCTGACTCTCTATATACTGTAGCTCTCTCGCTCTCAGTCTCACTTGAGTCCTGGAAGAACTACTCAGGTTTCAGAGTACACATACAGATACAGGCCTGTAGCTCAGAGAGGTACTGACTGAAGAGCCCTCTATATAAAACCTGACCCCAAACTGAGTGGAGGGAATGTGTCTCTCTCAATTATATCTGAATCTTGAGCTCAAGAGGAATATATGCAGGCACTTATCCCTCTTTCCTTCTCTCTCTTTCCCCACAGATCTCCCCCCTGAGTGGACCGTTGGAGGGGGGCACCCTGCTCACGGTGCAAGGCAGGAACATGGGCCGCAGGGCTGATGTGGTGAAGGTCTCCATCGGGATGGTTCCATGTAAAATCCTGCCTTACCAATACACTGTCTCTGTACAGTAAGTACATTTCTTATGATTGATTGATTCATTCATTAATTGGTTGATACATGCATTCATTTATTCAGTCATTCAGTGACTTTGTGCACAGGTGTCAGAAGTTCACAAACAAAAACTGTTGTTAATTGTTTTGAATCATATTATAAACTGGGTGGTTCAAGCACTGAATGCTGATTAGCTGACAGCCGTGGTATATCATACCGTATACCATGGGTATGACAAAACATTTATTTTTACTGCTCTAATTACATTGGTAACCAGTTTATAATAGCAACAAGGCACGAGGGGGTGTGGTATATGGCCAATACCACGGCTAAGGGCTGTGTCTAGGAGCTCTGCAATGCGTTGTGCCTAAGAACAGCCCAAGGCCGTGGTATATTGGCCATATACCACACCCCCTCGTGCCTTATTGCTTAAATATAGAACGCCTTTATAGAACACTACTATTCGCTTTAAACCGTTCCATTCACATAAAGGAGATAATTCAAGACCACAACATTATCACCAAGGAAACAGCAGAACCCTGGGTTAAACCCTGCACATAGTATTCCATGGAAACACCGTAACTCTAGAACCACATAAAAACTTCCATACCAATTTCCATAATGTTCCATGGATGGAAATGTTTATCTGGTCCCTCTCCACTGGAGCCAATCAGGCTGTATTAGAATACAGACCAGTGTTGGGGTAACCCGCAGGTCTTACCTGGCTGTCACTACTCAAGCTCTTGTTTGAGGCCCACATCAAAAGTGTGACCAATTTTTCCATCTACAGAACATTGCCAGGTTAAGACTTATGCTGTCACAGCCTGCAGCTGAGTGACTCATCCACACCTTTATCTCATCCCGTCTGGACTATTGTAATGCCCTTTTTGTTGGCACATCTGCTAGGCGTCTAAACATGCTACAATATGTCCAGAACTGTGCTGCATGTGTCCTCACCCACAACTCCCCCGTGAGCACATCACGCCAGCGCTGTTCAGCCTCCACTGGCTCCCCATGAGCTCACGCATTGACTTTAAAATCCTGGATCACACCTACCAAGCTATTCACAACTCTGGACCCAAGTACCTGTCTGACCTCATGCTACCCTCCTGCCCCACACGCACGCTTCACTCCTCCAGGTCCATCTCCTTTTAAGCAGCCCCACAGCAGACTAAAAACTATGGGTGGCAGGGCTTTCAGTTGTGTGTCTCCTCGTCTGTGGAACGCACTTCCAGTCACTGTCAGGGCTGCAGAGTCTCTGGGCTCGTTTAAGGAACAGCTAAAGACAGAGCTGTTCAGAAAATAACCTCTGTTAATTCAGTTATACTGTCACCCGGATCTGACGACACTGTATACAGCTTTGATTGTTGTCTGTGTTCTGTGTTATGAATTATTATTATTATTATTACTACACACGTCTCACACACTCTCCCAAACACACACACACTCCAGATCGCTCCAAACCCAGCTAATCAGATTTCACACCCAGTATGACCTCACCCTACTTGCTCGTCCTTCATTGATTCGCTGAGCTGGTTGTTATGACTGCTAAATGTTTCCTCCTTGGAGGGAGCGGTGCTGACAAATCAAAACATGTCAGTGTGTCTGACAGCAGATTCACACACTGAATAGACACACACCGACATTGGTGACCTCGCTGCGGCCATGGCTGTTGAGACAGGTGTCCGTTCGTGTGCTGAGAGGTCAAGGGGTCAGAGCTGTGAGCCAGAGGGACTTGTGCTGCTCTGGAGAGAGAGAGTTAAAGTCAGAACGTGTTCATTAATAATATGGGTTAGGTAGGGGCACCTCATTAAGTGTAGTACATTTACATGACCCACTCTGGACACGTCTCTTGGTTTAAGAGTAGAAGTTCCAGCAGTTCAAGCTGCCTACTTCCTACCCAATCCTTCATCACTCTTTCATGTCTCTTTTGCGTCCTGGTTGGCTCCTCTCTCTCTCTCGCTCGCTCGCTCGCACGCACGCACACACGCACACACACACCGCCTTCCTCAGGCTCAGTTGCTGATTATCCTGGTCCTCCTCTCTGGGTAAATATCCAGAGACATTGCCCATGGAGTCAAAACATCCCCCACTGAAAGCTAAAATATTTCCTTTCTTGGCGGTGAAGGAATGTAGTACGAGGGTCAGTCAGTGCTGTGCCTTACAGCCTGGCTGCCTTACTGGCTGGCTGTCTTACTGCCTTACTGCCTGGCTTGGTGGCTGGTTTTACAGAGACAGGGTGGGCTCTGCACGTGATTAGACTGCATCAACAACACCAGTCACCTTTGACACAGCTACAGTATCTACTGTAATAATACAGACTTGGATGGACTTCATTAGCTAGATTTCATATTTATCTACTTGATCCATCTGTATGAGCTCAGGGATCCTCATCAGAACCAGTCCTTCAGCCCAACCCAGCCATACCCAGCCATACACAGCCATACCGTGCCATACCCAGCCTTGTGCCTGGCCCCATTTCTGGTTCTGCCCCTTCTCTGTGGTACCTGCCTCACATTTATAAAAGGTTTAGACCCTCATCAGAGGATTTAGCCTCCTGTTAGTCAGCGACTAGACCCCTGTTTGGGTTGCCAGGTAACCAGGAGCACTATAGGACCTGCCACCTGACTAAATAAACTGCCCACACGTGCCCAACTAGAGGATAGTAGAGATATGGGCTTTGAGCCATGTGGGATTGAGGTATGGGGTGTCATGATTCCCCCTTTGTTTATTTCTGTGGGGAGTCATTAGATCATAGCCTGGTCCCAGATCTGTACTGTCTGCTTTAGCCAACTCCTCTGACTGGCAGGGCCAAAGCACATAGAGACACAGCACATACAGGCCTTCCTAAATGTTCTCTGTTGCGCCATCACTGTGTGATTAATCCTACTGCTTCCCTCTGGTCCCAATACTGTATGATGACATGAGGCTTAATTACAGCTATGAGGTGATAAAACAAACATCCAGTCAGCTCGTTGATCCCCTCTGTGGTTAACTGCATCTGGAACAGCAGGCTTTGAAGTCACTGTACAGTGTAGACATTATTACTCCACTGGGTTTAGTCAACACTGTACAGTACTGAGCATAGACATTATTACTCCACTGGGTTTAGTCAACACTGTACAGTACTGAGCATAGACATTATTACTCCACTGGGTTTAGCCAACACTGTACAGTACTGAGCATAGACATTATTACTCCACTGGGTTTAGTCAACACTGTACAGTACTGAGCATAGACATTATTACTCCACTGGGTTTAGTCAACACTGTACAGTACTGAGCATAGACATTATTACTCCACTGGGTTTAGCCAACACTGTACAGTACTGAGCATAGACATTATTACTCCACTGGGTTTAGTCAACACTGTACAGTACTGAGCATAGACATTATTACTCCACTGGGTTTAGCCAACACTGTACAGTACTGAGCATAGACATTATTACTCCACTGGGTTTAGCCAACACTGTACAGTACTGAGCATAGACATTATTACTCCACTGGGTTTAGCCAACACTGTACAGTACTGAGCATAGACATTATTACTCCACTGGGTTTAGTCAACACTGTACAGTACTGAGCATAGACATTATTACTCCACTGGGTTTAGTCAACACTGTACAGTACTGAGCATAGACATTATTACTCCACTGGGTTTAGTCAACACTGTACAGTACTGAGCATAGACATTATTACTCCACTGGGTTTAGCCAACACTGTACAGTACTGAGCATAGACATTATTACTCCACTGGGTTTAGTCAACACTGTACAGTACTGAGCATAGACATTATTACTCCACTGGGTTTAGCCAACACTGTACAGTACTGAGCATAGACATTATTACTCCACTGGGTTTAGCCAACACTGTACAGTACTGAGCATAGACATTATTACTCCACTGGGTTTAGTCAACACTGTACAGTACTGAGCATAGACATTATTACTCCACTGGGTTTAGTCAACACTGTACAGTACTGAGCATAGACATTATTACTCCACTGGGTTTAGTCAACACTGTACAGTACTGAGCATAGACATTATTACTCCACTGGGTTTAGCCAACACTGTACAGTACTGAGCATAGACATTATTACTCCACTGGGTTTAGTCAACACTGTACAGTACTGAGCATAGACATTATTACTCCACTGGGTTTAGCCAACACTGTACAGTACTGAGCATAGACATTATTACTCCACTGGGTTTAGCCAACACTGTACAGTACTGAGCATAGACATTATTACTCCACTGGGTTTAGTCAACACTGTACAGTACTGAGCATAGACAGTATTACTCCACTGGGTTTAGTCAACACTGTACAGTACTGAGCATAGACATTATTACTCCACTGGGTTTAGTCAACACTGTACAGTACTGAGCATAGACATTATTACTCCACTGGGCTTAGCCAACACTGTACAGTACTGAGCATAGACATTATTACTCCACTGGGTTTAGCCAACACTGTACAGTACTGAGCATAGACAGTATTACTCCACTGGGTTTAGTCAACACTGTACAGTACTGAGCATAGACATTATTACTCCACTGGGTTTAGTCAACACTGTACAGTACTGAGCATAGACAGTATTACTCTACTGGGTTTAGCCAACACTGTACAGTACTGAGCATAGACATTATTACTCCACTGGGTTTAGTCAACACTGTACAGTACTGAGCATAGACATTATTACTCCACTGGGTTTAGTCAACACTGTACAGTACTGAGCATAGACATTTTTACTCCACTGGGTTTAGTCAACACTGTACAGTACTGAGCATAGACAGTATTACTCCACTGGGTTTAGTCAACACTGTACAGTACTGAGCATAGACATTATTACTCCACTGGGTTTAGTCAACATTGTACAGTACTGAGCATAGACATTATTACTCCACTGGGTTTAGCCAACACTGTACAGTACTGAGCATAAACATTATTACTCCACTGGGTTTAGTCAACACTGTACAGTACTGAGCATAGACATTATTACTCCACTGGGTTTAGTCAACATTGTACAGTACTGAGCATAGACATTATTACTCCACTGGGCTTAGCCAACACTGTACAGTACTGAGCATAGACATTATTACTCCACTGGGTTTAGTCAACACTGTACAGTACTGAGCATAGACATTATTACTCCACTGGGTTTAGTCAACACTGTACAGTACTGAGCATAGACATTATTACTCCACTGGGTTTAGTCAACACTGTACAGTACTGAGCATAGACATTTTTACTCCACTGGGTTTAGTCAACACTGTACAGTACTGAGCATAGACATTATTACTCCACTGGGTTTAGTCAACACTGTACAGTACTGAGCATAGACATTATTACTCCACTGGGTTTAGTCAACACTGTACAGTACTGAGCATAGATATTATTACTCCACTGGGTTTAGTCAACACTGTACAGTACTGAGCATAGACAGTATTACTCCACTGAGTTTAGTCAACACTGTACAGTACTGAGCATAGACATTATTACTCCACTGGGTTTAGTCAACACTGTACAGTACTGAGCATAGACATTATTACTCCACTGGGTTTAGTCAACACTGTACAGTACTGAGCATAGACATTATTACTCCACTGGGTTTAGTCAACACTGTACAGTACTGAGCATAGACATTATTACTCCACTGGGTTTAGTCAACACTGTACAGTACTGAGCATAGACATTATTACTCCACTGGGTTTAGTCAACACTGTACAGTACTGAGCATAGACATTATTACTCCACTGGGTTTAGTCAACACTGTACAGTACTGAGCATAGACATTATTACTCCACTGGGTTTAGTCAACACTGTACAGTACTGAGCATAGACATTATTACTCCACTGGGTTTAGTCAACACTGTACAGTACTGAGCATAGACATTTTTACTCCACTGGGTTTAGTCAACACTGTACAGTACTGAGCATAGACATTATTACTCCACTGGGTTTAGTCAACACTGTACAGTACTGAGCATAGACAGTATTACTCCACTGGGTTTAGTCAACACTGTACAGTACTGAGCATAGATATTATTACTCCACTGGGTTTAGTCAACACTGTACAGTACTGAGCATAGACAGTATTACTCCACTGAGTTTAGTCAACACTGTACAGTACTGAGCATAGACATTATTACTCCACTGGGTTTAGTCAACACTGTACAGTACTGAGCATAGACATTATTACTCCACTGGGTTTAGTCAACACTGTACAGTACTGAGCATAGACATTATTACTCCTCTGGGTTTAGTCAACACTGTACAGTACTGAGCATAGACATTATTACTCCACTGGGTTTAGTCAACACTGTACAGTACTGAGCATAGACATTAATACTCCACTGGGTTTAGTCAACACTGTACAGTACTGAGCATAGACATTATTACTCCACTGGGTTTAGTCAACACTGTACAGTACTGCACATAGACATTATTACAAAACCTCTAAGGATTTCTATTTTATTGTCTGTTTAGCTTTGTTTTAAAAGTTGTGAAACACATCAGAGGGGGCACAGGGGCATGTGCCCCCTCAGATTTGTCCTGCTTCGAAATTAGTAAGTAATTACTAAATGTACTGAATAAGACATATTCCTTTCAGTCTTTTACCCAGATGTTAGAGATGCAAAGAAGCATTTTTTTATGACCACAGGAGGATACAGACAGCCCAAAAGGTATGCTTAGATATGCAGAAAGAAATTACATATTTTTTACATAGAATTAAGCATAATGATTATGTGTCTAGATTGCAGGAAAAATGTGTTTCAAGTGTTGGAAAAATGCCAAAATTCTCGAACTTACGGACCACCCCCCAGCCATCTGCACTTTCTGTCGTATCAGATTTTTGTGCTTCATGATGCCCCTGAAACTCTTGACAAAGAAAAAAAAACATGATCCACACAGTTGACACAGAAACATCCTTAAAGGCAGTTGCCAACAGGCTGTGATGTTCCAGTGGAGTTTGTGATGATTATTAATGATGGTTCCTATTGAGCGTGTTCACTGTCATCACAATGTTGTGTTCCATCTACAGGCTGGTGTGTGTTACTGGGCAGACCTTTGATCCCACAAATTATGTCGTCAGAGTTACCGTGAACCAGAATGCAATGGGGGTGTCCAAAGAGGTCTTCTCATACTTGGTGAGTGTGTTCCTGTTGTCAATCCTCTCTCTTTTTCTCTATTTAATCTATTTAATGACTGTCTTCTCTGTTTCTCTCCCTCATACTTTCCCTCATTCCCCTTTTCTTTCTCTCTGTCTCTGTCTTTCTTTCTCTCTCTTTCTTTCTCTCTCCCTCGCTCTCTCTCTCTGTCTCTCTGTCTCGCTTTCTCTCTCTCGCTCTCTTTTTCTCTCTCTGTCCACTCTTTTCCCTCTCTCTCTCTCCCTCTTATTCTATCTGTCTCTCTCGTTTCCCTCTCTCTCTCCCTCTCATTCTCTCTCCTCCTTCCTCCTTTTTTCTCTCCTTCTCCCTGACCTGTCTTTACATGTTCTTCCTCCTACTTATTTATTTTCAGTATTTCTTTGCTCGTAGTCTGTCTCTTGCTAGTTAAATCCACAATCTATCCATCCTTTCTTTTCCCTCGTCTGTCCCTCCGTCTCTCCCCAGTCCCTAGTCCTTGTTCATACTGGGAAAGTGTTCCCAATGTGTCAGTTGAATGTTAGCAGATTTGTCTTATGATATTCAGGAATGCAAATGTGTGGGAATCTTCAAACATTCATCAGAACTGCAACTAAGCACTATTGCCAAGCAGAACTCGATGCCAGCAAAAACAAACTTGTTGAAATGTCCTCCTCTTTGAATTCATTACAAACCGAGGAGTCCGGCTGCTTCTTCTGCTGATTGACCTTGACCCACACAGTCTCCTATTGGATTAGGACTACACAGACTGGAAATACACAACTAAATCCTCTGTTTCTTTTTGTTTATTTTTAATTCAACTGGGATGTTGGGAAATTTCAGTCACTTTTAAGAAAGGCTTCTGCTTGTGAGTCATGATCTCAGTGATAAATAACAGACTTGGAGACAAGAGGGTGTTGAACATGCAAAACAACAAATGTTTTTTAGGCTTGTGGGAACCCCTTGCGGTCCCCTACCACTTTCTGGGTTGCTTCTCCAGGGTGTGAGGGAAAGAAAGGGAGAAAGGGGATGAAGGGGATTCTGAGGAAAAGGGATAACGGTTCGGATCCAAACAGAGACAGGATGGGCACCTCCTCTGCACCTCCTTCCTCTGCACCTCGGGCCGGAAACATCTGCATCCACCTTACACACACACACACACACACACACACACACACACACACACACACACACACACACACACACACACACACACACACACACACACACACACACACACACACACACACACACACACACACACACACACACACACACACACACACACACACACAGACAATAGAAATCTCTGCTTGTTCACACACACACACAGGAAGTGAATCCTGTCAGTGAGAATGAGAGGTCTTCCCTGGAGGCAAGGTTCACAGAGGGGAGAGAAGCTTCGGCAGTCTCGGGAATGCTGATGCTGTATAGCTGTATTGGAATATTCGTCTTAGCCCCAGGGACCTGTCTGTGTGTGTGTGTGTGTGTGTGTGTGTGTGTGTGTGTGTGTGTGTGTGTGTGTGTGTGTGTGTGTGTGTGTGTGTGTGTGTGTGTGTGTGTGTGTGTGTGTGTGTGTGTGTGTGTGTGTGTGTGTGTTTCAAGTTTTATATTGTCACATGCACCAGTAGAGTGAAATGCTTAGCCTGCAAGCCCTATCCAACAGTGCTGTATTCAATGTTAAAATAGTAGAACTAATAAGAAAAAAGAAAGAAAAAAAACAGGAGAAATAAGAGACCTTTAAACAGGGTAAATGTACAACGTGCAGCTACACTTGAGCATTTGAGGTGTGTGTGTGTGTGTCACAGGAGGTTGGTGGCACCTTAATTAGGGAGGATGGGCTCATGATAATGACTGGAGTGGAATAAGTGGAATGGTATCAAATACGTCAAACACATGGTTTCCATGTGTTTGATGCCATTCCATTTGCTCCGTTTCAGCCTTTATTACGAGCCATGCTCCCCTCAGCAGCCTCCACTGGTGTCAAATCAAATCAAATCAAATGTTATTGGTCACATACACGTGTTTAGCAGATGTTACTGCGGGTGTAGCAAAATGCTTGTGCTTCTAGCTCCGACAGTGCAGTAATATTTAATATTTAACAATATCTAACAGTTTCACAACATATACCCAAAATACACGTACATCTAAGTAAGGAATGATTTAAGAATATATATACATATACGTCACAGCAGCATTGGACTAAGATACAGTGGCATAGTACGGAATACAGTATATACATATGAGATGGGTGATGCAATATTTACACACAATTAAAGTGATTAAGATACCATAGAATAGTAAAGAGTACAGTTTACACATATGAGATGAGTAATGCAAGATACAGAGATATTATTAAAGTGACTAATATTTCATTTCCTTAAAGTGGCCAGTGATTCCTAATCTATGATGTGCTAGTGATGGCTGTTTAACAGTCAGTGGTGTAGTCTAGAATAAAATACAGTATATACATATGAAATGGGTGATGCAATATGTAAACACAATTTAGAAGTGACTAAGATACCGTAGAATAGTGTGGAGTGCGGTTTATACATATGAGATGAGTAATGCTAGATACGCAACATTATTCAAGTGGATAGTGATCCATTTCCTTAAAGTGGCCAGTGATTCCTAATCTATATCTATAGGTAGTCGCCTCTGATGTGCTAGTGATGGCTATTTAGCAGTTTGATGGTCTTGAGATAGAAGCTGTTTTTCAGTCTCTCGGTCCCAGCTTTGACGCACCTGTGCTGACCTCGCCTTCTGGATGATAATGGGGTGAACAGGCAGTGGTTCGGGTGGTTGATGTCCTTGATGATCTTTTTGGCCTTCCTATGGCATTGGGTGGTGTAAGTGTCCAGGAGGGTGGAAAGTTTGCCCCCGGTAATGAGTTGGGCAGACCGCACCACCCTCTGGAGAGCTTTGCAGTTGTGGGCGGTGCAGTTGCCATACCAGGCGGTGACAGGTGACAGGCGGTGACAGGATGCTCTCAATTGTGCATCTGTAAACGTTTGTGAGGGTTTTAGATGTTAAGCCAAATTTCTTCAGCCTCCTGAGGTTGAAGAGGCGCTGTTGCGCCTTCTTCACCACACTGTCTGTGTGAATGGACCATTTCAGTTTGTCAGTGACATGTACGCCAAGGAACTTGAAGCTTTCCACCTTCTCCACTGCGGTCCCATCGATGTGGATGGAGGGATGCTCCCTCTGCTGTTTCCTGAAGTCCACGATCATCTCCATAGTTTTGTTGACATTGAGTGACACTACACTGGCACCACACTCCCAGAGCTCTCACTTCCTCCCTGTAGGCTGTCTCATCGTTGTTGGTAATCAAGCCTACTACTGTTGTGTCATCTGCAAACTTGATGATTGAGTTGGAGGCGTGCTTGGCCACGCAGTCATGGTTGAACAGGGAGTACAGGAGGAACAGGCAGTACAGGAGGGGGCTTAGCATGCACCCTTGTGGGGCCCCAGTGTTGAGGATCAGCGAATAGGTGTTGTTTCCTACCTTCACAAATCTGGGGGCGACCCGTCAGGAAGTCCACGACCCAGTTGCACAGGGTGGGGTCGAGTCCCAGGGCCTCAAGCTTAATGACGAGTTTGGAAGGTACTATGGTGTTGAATGCTGAGCTATAGTCAATGAACAGCATTCTTACATAGGTATGCCTCTTGTCCAGATGGGACAGGGCAGTGTGCAGTGTGGTGGCGATTGGATCGTTTGTGGATCTATTGGGGCGGTAAGCAAATTGAAGTGGGTCTAGGGAGTCAGGTAAGGTGGAGGTGATATGATCCTTGACTAGTCTCTCAAAGCACTTCATGATGAGAGAGGTGAGTGCTACGGAGTGATAGTCATTTAGTTCAATTACCGTTGCTTTCTTAGGTACAGGGACAATGGTGGCCATCTTGAAGCATGTGGGGACAACAGACTAGGATAGGGAGAGATTGAATATATCTGTGAACACACCAGCCAGCTGGACTGCGCATGCTCTGAAGACGCGGCTAGGGATGCCATCTGGGCCGGCAGCCTTGCGAGGGTTGAAATGCTTAAATGTCTTACTCACATTGGCCACGGAGAAGGAGAGCCCTGTATTATCCTCAAAGCGAGTGAAGAAGGTGTTCAGCCTGTATGTGTGTGTGTTGCTGTATTACTATATGGCTGTATAGTGAAATATATCCTAGCTCCAGAAACGACAACTATGATGGAAACAGGACGTTTCGGTACAATTATATAAATGTCGACAGATCGTTTGTTTGTTCAACATGGTGTGATCGTTTTTGTGTCGGTAAAGTTAATTATGCAAGAAATGTGCAAATATTGATCTAATAACCATCATATTGAAGTAAACTTGGAGTCACGCGATGATATGGTATGTGGTCCTCCCACTACGACTCGGGAAACCATGCAGTTTATTAGGTTACATGTGAAAATGATAAACTTCACAAGGAGGTGAAAGTACACGGTGATGAGCTTGATGCTCCTTTCTAATAAATATTGAGGGTCTTATTCTAGTGACATGATGATGATTGATGCTTGACTGCCGTTTGACTGTAGACTAGCCTACACACACTGTATCTGCTAGCTGTTGGCTAGAGTGCATGTGCCCAGACAAGAGTAGACACATTTGCTATTTAACAGTTTTTGTGACAAAATGGTTAAAAATGCAATGGGAAACACATTGAACTTCAGATTTTTATTCGGTACGTGAAAACTTAAGCCCAAAAAGTACATTTTGTGTGCACTACGTCATCACGCTCTGATTTTTATCTGCATCATGTACATTTGGTGGGAACACACCACTGGTGTGAAAATTTGCATATTTTCTTCACGCATATTTTTGAATATTCACATGAAAATCTTTTGCTAATTGGATGGAAAGCTAGCTAATAACTGAAAACCAGCAGACTGCTGCCTCGCTCGGAGGTGTGTACAATAGCAGAACAACAACAGAGCCACATGGCACATTACCGTTTTTTTCAATTGCTAACAAGCATCGGTCAAAACTGAAGTCACTTAACCCTTCACACGGTCTGCATTACCAACATGCATTTTGGCCAAACAGTCAATCTCACCTCCAAAACTCAGTCAAACCACTTCATTCATGTCCCAAAATAAGCTTGTTCGACCTCAACACTTTCAACAATTCTCACTCAGGAAGCATACATTGTCAGTCATAACACACTGACCTAAAAAACATTAACAACAGGGAGCAATACATAAACAATGAACTTTCTCTTTGACGTTTGAATGATTTTTCACATAAATCAGTATTTCATTATTGTCACGGATCGCTAGGAGTGGTGGGTGTGGAGTCAGGCGCAGAGAGCAGTGCTTTCAATGAATACGTTTATTTCAGCTGGGCCCAGCCAACAACCAGGCAAAATGACCAATAAACAGAATAGTCCCTCAACCAGGGAAAATAACGGACAGCCAACACGTAAAAGCAAAAATAATAATACACCACTGACAGAAAGGATAAGCCCGCACAACAGCAGGCGGGACCTGGGAGTTTAAATAGCCCCTAATTAACAACAAATAAGATACAGGTGAAAACAATCAAGACAAAACCAACAGAAAATAAAAAGGAATCGGTGGCAGCTAGTAGACCGGTGACGACGACCGCCCGAACAGGGAGAGGAGCCACCTTCGGTGGAAGTCGTGACAATTATAGAATAAGAATAACACCTTTTCTTTATTGACTATACTAAAGTATACAGTTGAAGTCAGAAGTTTACATACATCTTCGCCAAATACATTTAAACTCAGTTTTTCACAATTCCTGACATTTAATCCTAGTAAAAATTCCCTGTCTTAGGTCAGTTAGGATCACCAATTTACACAATAAGTTGTGTGAATTTTGGCCCATTCCTCCTGACAGAGCTGGTGTAACTCAGTCAGGTTTGTAGGCCTCCTTACTCGCACATGCTTTTTCAGTTCTGCCCACAAACTTTCAATAGGAATGAGGTCAGGGCTTTGTGATGGCCACTCCAATACCTTGACTTTGTTGTCCTTAAGCCATTTTTCAAAAACTTTGGAAGTATGCTTGGGGTCAATGTCTATTTGGAAGACCCATTTGCGACCAAGCTTTAACTTCCTGACTGATGTCTTGAGATGTTGCTTCAATATAGCCACATCATTTTACTCCTCATGATGCCATCTATTTTGAGAAGCGCACCAGTCCCTCCTGCAGCAAAGCACCCCCACAACATGATGCTGCCACCCCCATGCTTCACGGTTGGGATGGTGTTCTTCGGCTTGCAAGCTTCCCCCTTTTTCCCCCCGAACATAACAATGGTCATTATGGCCAAACAGTTCTATTTTTGTTTCATCAGACCAGAGGACATTTCTCAAAAAAGTACGATCTTTGTCCCCATGTGCAGTTGCAAACCCTTAGTCTGGATTTTTTAATGGAGGTTTTGGAGCAGTGGCTTCTTCCTTGCTGAGCAGCCTTTCAGGTTATGTCGATATATATAGGACTCGTTTTACTGTGGATATAGATACTTTTGTACCTGTTTCCTCCAGCATCTTCACAAGGTCTTTTGCTGTTGTTCTGGGATTGATTTGCACTTTTCGCACCAAAGTACGTTCATCTCTAGGAGACAGAACGCATCTTCTTCCTGAGCGGTATGATGGCTGCGTGGTCACATGGTGTTTATACAGTACTTGCGTACTATCGTTTGTACAGATGAACATGGTATCTTCAGGCGTTTGGAAATTGCTCCCAAGGATGAACCAGACTTGTGGAGATCTACCATTTTTTTCGGACGTCTTGGCTGATTTCTTTTGATTTTCCCATGATGTCAAGCAAAGAGGCACTGAGTTTGAAGGTAGGCCTTGAAATACATCCACAGGTACACCTCCAATTGATTCAAATGATGTCAAATAGCCTATCAGAAGCTTCTAAAGCCATGACATAATTTTCTTGAATTTTCCAAGCTGTTTAATACAGTTGACACAATATTAACCTAATACAGGATTGACCTAATACAGGTAATACATAAATGTAATAAAGGTAATACTACATTAGACCTATACAGGTGACATTACCTTAATACAATTGACACTACATTAAAGACACAGTCAACTTCGTGTATGTAAACTTCTGACCCACTGGAATTGTGATACAGTGAATTATAAGTGAAATAATCTGTCTTTAAACAATTGTTGGAAAAATTACTTGTGTCATGCACAAAGTAGATGTCCTAACCGACTTGCCAAAACTATAGTTTGTTAACAAGACATTTGTGGAGTGGTTGAAAAACGAGTTTAAATGACTCCAACCTAAGTGTATGTGAACTTCCGACTTCAACTGTATGTAACAAGAATGAATCACAAATGCAGCAATTTGCTTCAATAGCCTTCATTTTTTCGATATCTTTGCATATACTAATTTACTAATTTAAAAAAACATCAACATGTATAGTATAATCACTCATACTGTACAGTACTGTGAGGGTTCTAGTTCTCATCAACATGTATTGTATAACACTCATACTGTACAGTACTGTGGGGGTTCTAGTTCTCATCAACATGTATAGTATAATCACTCATACTGTACAGTACTGTGGGGGTTCTAGTTCTCATCAACATGCATTGTATAATCATTCATACTGTACAGTACTGTGGGGGTTCTACTTCTCATCAACATGTACAGTATAATCACTCATACTGTACAGTACTGTGGGGGTTCTAGTTCTCATCAACATGTATTGTATAACACTCATACTGTACAGTACTGTGGGGGGTTCTAGTTCTCATCAACATGTATAGTATAATCACTCATACTGTACAGTACTGTGGGGGTTCTAGTTCTCATCGACATGTATAGTATAATCACTCATACTGTACAGTACTGTGGGGGTTCTAGTTCTCATCAACATGCATTGTATAATCATTCATACTGTACAGTACTGTGGGGGTTCTACTTCTCATCAACATGTATAGTATAATCACTCATACTGTACAGTACTGTGGGGGTTCTAGTTCTCATCAACATGTATAGTATAATCACTCATACTGTACAATACTGTGGGGGTTCTAGTTCTCATCAACATGTATAGTATAATCACTCATACTGTACAGTACTGTGGGGGTTCTAGTTCTCATCAACATGTATAGTATAATCACTCATACTGTACAGTACTGTGGGGGTTCTAGTTCTCATCAACATGTATAGTATAATCACTCATACTGTACAGTACTGTGGGGGTTCTAGTTCTCATCAACATGTATTGTATAACACTCATACTGTACAGTACTGTGGGGGTTCTAGTTCTCATCAACATGTATAGTATAATCACTCATACTGTACAGTACTGTGGGGGTTCTAGTTCTCATCAACATGTATAGTATAATCACTCATACTGTACAGTACTGTGGGGGTTCTAGTTCTCATCAACATGTAGAGTATAATCACTCATACTGTACAGTACTGTGAGGGTTCTAGTTCTCATCAACATGTGTAGTATAAATACTCATACTGTACAGTACTGTGAGGATTCTAGTTCTCATCAACATGTAGAGTATAATCACTCATAATGTACAGTACTGTGAGGGTTCTAGTTCTCATCAACATGTATAGTATAATCACTCATACTGTACAGTACTGTGAGGATTCTAGTTCTCATCAACAGGAATAATATAATCACTCATACTGTACAGTACTGTGAGGGTTCTAGTTCTCATCAACAGGTATAATATAATCACTCATACTGTACAGTACTGTGAGGGTTCTAGTTCTCATCAACACGTAGAGTATAACACTCATACTGTACAGTACTGTGGGGGTTCTAGTTCTCATCAACATGTATAGTATAACACTCATACTGTACAGTATTGTGGGGGTTCAAGTTATCATCAACATGTATAACACTCATACTGTACAGTACTGTGAGGGTTCTAGTTCTCATCAACATGTAGAGTGTAATCACTCATACTGTACAGTACTGTGGGGTTCTAGTTCTCATCAACATGTATAGTATAATCACTCATACTGTACAGTACTGTGGGGGTTCTAGTTCTCATCAACATGTATAGTATAACACTCATACTGTACAGTACTGTGGTGGTTCTAGTTCTCATCAACATGTATAGTATAATCACTCATACTGTACAGTACTGTGGGGGTTCTAGTTCTCATCAACATGTATAGTATAATCACTCATACTGTACAGTACTGTGGGGGTTCTAGTTCTCATCAACATGCATTGTATAATCATTCATACTGTACAGTACTGTGGGGGTTCTACTTCTCATCAACATGTATAGTATAATCACTCATACTGTACAGTACTGTGGGGGTTCTAGTTCTCATCAACATGTATAGTATAATCACTCATACTGTACAATACTGTGGGGGTTCTAGTTCTCATCAACATGTATAGTATAATCACTCATACTGTACAGTACTGTGGGGGTTCTAGTTCTCATCAACATGTATAGTATAATCACTCATACTGTACAGTACTGTGGGGGTTCTAGTTCTCATCAACATGTATAGTATAATCACTCATACTGTACAGTACTGTGGGGGTTCTAGTTCTCATCAACATGTATTGTATAACACTCATACTGTACAGTACTGTGGGGGTTCTAGTTCTCATCAACATGTATAGTATAATCACTCATACTGTACAGTACTGTGGGGGTTCTAGTTCTCATCAACATGTATAGTATAATCACTCATACTGTACAGTACTGTGGGGGTTCTAGTTCTCATCAACATGTAGAGTATAATCACTCATACTGTACAGTACTGTGAGGGTTCTAGTTCTCATCAACATGTGTAGTATAAATACTCATACTGTACAGTACTGTGAGGATTCTAGTTCTCATCAACATGTAGAGTATAATCACTCATAATGTACAGTACTGTGAGGGTTCTAGTTCTCATTAACATGTATAGTATAATCACTCATACTGTACAGTACTGTGAGGATTCTAGTTCTCATCAACATGAATAATATAATCACTCATACTGTACAGTACTGTGAGGGTTCTAGTTCTCATCAACAGGTATAATATAATCACTCATACTGTACAGTACTGTGAGGGTTCTAGTTCTCATCAACACGTAGAGTATAACACTCATACTGTACAGTACTGTGGGGGTTCTAGTTCTCATCAACATGTATAGTATAACACTCATACTGTACAGTATTGTGGGGGTTCAAGTTATCATCAACATGTATAACACTCATACTGTACAGTACTGTGAGGGTTCTAGTTCTCATCAACATGTAGAGTGTAAACACTCATACTGTACAGTACTGTAAGGGTTCTAGTTCTCATCAACATGTATAGTATAATCACTCATACTGTACAGTACTGTGGGGGTTCTAGTTCTCATCAACATGTATAGTATAATCACTCATACTGTACAGTACTGTAAGGGTTCTAGTTCTCATCAACATGTATAGTATAATCACTCATACTGTACAGTACTGTGGGGGTTCTAGTTCTCATCAACATGTAGAGTATAATCACTCATACTGTACAGTACTGTAAGGGTTCTAGTTCTCATCAACATGTATAGTATAATCACTCATACTGTACAGTACTGTGGGGGTTCTAGTTCTCATCAACATGTATAGTATAACACTCATACTGTACAGTACTGTAAGGGTTCTAGTTCTCATCAACATGTATAGTATAACACTGATACTGTACAGTACTGTGGGGGTTCTAGTTCTCATCAACATGTATAGTATAACACTCATACTGTACAGTACTATGAGGATTCTAGTTCTCATCAACATGTATAGTATAACACTCATACTGTACAGTACTGTGGGGGTTCTAGTTCTCATCAACATGTATAGTATAATCACTCATACTGTACAGTACTGTGGGGGTTCTAGTTCTCATCAACATGTATAGTATAATCACTCATAATGTACAGTACTGTGAGGATTCTAGTTCTCATCAACATGTATTGTATAATCACTCATACTGTACAGTACTGTGAGGATTCTAGTTCTCATCAACATGTATAGTATAACACTCATACTGTACAGTACTGTGAGGATTCTAGTTCTCATCAACATGTATAGTATAATCACTCATACTGTACAGTACTGTGAGGGTTCTAGTTCTCATCAACATGTATTGTATAACACTCATACTGTACAGTACTGTGGGGGTTCTAGTTCTCATCAACATGTATTTTATAACACTCATACTGTACAGTACTGTGGGGTTTCTAGTTCTCATCAACATGTAGAGTATAATCACTCATACTGTACAGTACTGTGGGGGTTCTAGTTCTCATCAACATGTAGAGTATAATCACTCATACTGTACAGTACTGTGGGGGTTCTAGTTCTCATCAACATGTATTTTATAACACTCATACTGTACAGTACTGTAAGGGTTCTAGTTCTCATCAACATGTAGAGTATAATCACTCATACTGTACAGTACTGTGGGGGTTCTAGTTCTCATCAACATGTATTGTATAATCTCTCATACTGTACAGTACTGTGGGGGTTCTAGTTCTCATCAACATGTATAGTATAATCACTCATACTGTACAGTACTGTGAGGGTTCTAGTTCTCATCAACATGTATAGTATAACACTCATACTGTACAGTACTGTGAGGGTTCTAGTTCTCATCAACATGTATAATATAATCACTCATACTGTACAGTACTGTGAGGGTTCTAGTTCTCATCAACATGTATAGTATAACACTCATACTGTACAGTACTGTGAGGGTTCTAGTTCTCATCAACATGTATAGTATAACACTCATACTGTACAGTACTGTGGGGTTTCTAGTTCTCATCAACATGTATAGTATAATCACTCATACTGTACAGTACTGTAAGGGTTCTAGTTCTCATCAACATGTATAGTATAACACTCATACTGTACAGTACTGTGAGGGTTCTAGTTCTCATCAACATGTATAATATAATCACTCATACTGTAGAGTACTGTGAGGGTTCTAGTTCTCATCAACATGTATAGTATAACACTCATACTGTACAGTACTGTGAGGATTCTAGTTCTTATCAACATGTATAGTATAACACTCATACTGTACAGTACTGTAAGGGTTCTAGTTCTCATCAACATGTATAGTATAATCACTCATACTGTACAGTACTGTGGGGGTTCTAGTTCTCATCAACATGTATAGTATAATCACTCATACTGTACAGTACTGTGGGGTTTCTAGTTCTCATCAACATGTATTGTATAACACTCATACTGTACAGTACTGTAAGGGTTCTAGTTCTCATCAACATGTATAGTATAATCACTCATACTGTACAGTACTGTAAGGGTTCTAGTTCTCATCAACATGTATAGTATAATCACTCATACTGTACAGTACTGTGAGGATTCTAGTTCTCATCAACATGTATAGTATAACACTCATACTGTACAGTACTGTAAGGGTTCTAGTTCTCATCAACATGTATAGTATAACACTCATACTGTACAGTACTGTGGGGTTTTTAGTTCTCATCAACATGTATAGTATAATCACTCATACTGTACAGTACTGTAAGGGTTCTAGTTCTCATCAACATGTATAGTATAATCACTCATACTGTACAGTACTGTGAGGATTCTAGGTCTCATCAACATGTATAGTATAACACTCATACTGTACAGTACTGTGATGGTTCTAGTTCTCATCAACATGTATAGTATAATCACTCATACTGTACAGTACTGTGGGGGTTCTAGTTCTCATCAACATGCATTGTATAACACTCATACTGTACAGTACTGTGGGGGTTCTAGTTGTCATCAACATGTATAGTATAATCACTCATACTGTACAGTACTGTGAGGGGTCTAGTTCTCATCAACATGTATAGTATAACACTCATACTGTACAGTACTGTGGGGGTTCTAGTTCTCATCAACATGTATAATATAATCACTCATACTGTACAGTACTGTGGGGGTTCTAGTTCTCATCAACATGTAGAGTAGAATCACTCATACTGTACAGTACTGTGGGGGTTCTAGTTCTCATCAACATGTATTGTATAATCACTCATACTATACAGTACTGTAAGGGTTCTAGTTCTCATCAACATTTATTGTATAACACTCATACTGTACAGTACTGTGGGGGTTCTAGTTCTCATCAACATTTATTGTATAACACTCATACTGTACAGTACTGTGGGGGTTCTAGTTCTCATCAACATGTAGAGTGTAATCACTCATACTGTACAGTACTGTGAGGGTTCTAGTTCTCATCAACATTTATTGTATAACACTCATACTGTACAGTACTGTAAGGGTTCTAGTTCTCATCAACATGTATTGTATAATCACTCATACTGTACAGTACTGTGGGGGTTCTAGTTCTCATCAACATGTATTGTATAACACTCATACTGTACAGTACTGTGGGGGTTCTAGTTCTCATCAACATGTTTTGTATAATCACTCATACTGTACAGTACTGTGGGGGTTCTAGTTCTCATCCACATGTATAGTATAACACTCATACTGTACAGTACTGTGGGGGTTCTAGTTCTCATCAACATGTATAGTATAACACTCATACTGTACAGTACTGTGGGGGTTCTAGTTCTCATCAACATGTATAGTATAACACTCATACTGTACAGTACTGTGGGGGTTCTAGTTCTCATCAACATGTTTTGTATAATCACTCATACTGTACAGTACTGTGGGGGTTCTAGTTCTCATCCACATGTATAGTATAACACTCATACTGTACAGTACTGTGGGGGTTCTAGTTCTCATCAACATGTATAGTATAACACTCATACTGTACAGTACTGTGGGGGTTCTAGTTCTCATCAACATGTATTGTATAACACTCATACTGTACAGTACTGTGGGGGTTCTAGTTCTCATCAACATGTATAGTATAATCACTCATACTGTACAGTACTGTAAGGGTTCTAGTTCTCATCAACATGTATAGTATAATCACTCATACTGTACAGTACTGTGGGGGTTCTAGTTCTCATCAACATGTATAGTATAACACTCATACTGTACAGTACTGTGGGGGTTCTAGTTCTCATCAACATGTATAGTATAATCACTCATACTGTACAGTACTGTAAGGGTTCTAGTTCTCATCAACATGTATAGTATAATCACTCATACTGTACAGTACTGTGGGGGTTCTAGTTCTCATCAACATGTTTTGTATAATCAGTCATACTGTACAGTACTGTGGGGGTTCTAGTTCTCATCAACATGTATTGTATAACACTCATACTGTACAGTACTGTGGGGGTTCTAGTTCTCATCAACATGTTTTGTATAGTCACTCATACTGTACAGTACTGTGGGGGTTCTAGTTCTCATCCACATGTATAGTATAACACTCATACTGTACAGTATTGTGGGGGTTCAAGTTATCATCAACATGTATAACACTCATACTGTACAGTACTGTGAGGGTTCTAGTTCTCATCAACATGTAGAGTGTAATCACTCATACTGTACAGTACTGTGGGGTTCTAGTTCTCATCAACATGTATAGTATAATCACTCATACTGTACAGTACTGTGGGGGTTCTAGTTCTCATCAACATGTATAGTATAACACTCATACTGTACAGTACTGTGGTGGTTCTAGTTCTCATCAACATGTAGAGTATAATCACTCATACTGTACAGTACTGTAAGGGTTCTAGTTCTCATCAACATGTATAGTATAATCACTCATACTGTACAGTACTGTGGGGGTTCTAGTTCTCATCAACATGTATAGTATAATCACTCATACTGTACAGTACTGTAAGGGTTCTAGTTCTCATCAACATGTATAGTATAATCACTCATACTGTACAGTACTGTGGGGGTTCTAGTTCTCATCAACATGTAGAGTATAATCACTCATACTGTACAGTACTGTAAGGGTTCTAGTTCTCATCAACATGTATAGTATAATCACTCATACTGTACAGTACTGTGGGGGTTCTAGTTCTCATCAACATGTATAGTATAACACTCATACTGTACAGTACTGTAAGGGTTCTAGTTCTCATCAACATGTATAGTATAACACTGATACTGTACAGTACTGTGGGGGTTCTAGTTCTCATCAACATGTATAGTATAACACTCATACTGTACAGTACTATGAGGATTCTAGTTCTCATCAACATGTATAGTATAACACTCATACTGTACAGTACTGTGGGGGTTCTAGTTCTCATCAACATGTATAGTATAATCACTCATACTGTACAGTACTGTGGGGGTTCTAGTTCTCATCAACATGTATAGTATAATCACTCATACTGTACAGTACTGTGAGGATTCTAGTTCTCATCAACATGTATTGTATAATCACTCATACTGTACAGTACTGTGAGGATTCTAGTTCTCATCAACATGTATAGTATAACACTCATACTGTACAGTACTGTGAGGATTCTAGTTCTCATCAACATGTATAGTATAATCACTCATACTGTACAGTACTGTGAGGGTTCTAGTTCTCATCAACATGTATTGTATAACACTCATACTGTACAGTACTGTGGGGGTTCTAGTTCTCATCAACATGTATTTTATAACACTCATACTGTACAGTACTGTGGGGTTTCTAGTTCTCATCAACATGTAGAGTATAATCACTCATACTGTACAGTACTGTGGGGGTTCTAGTTCTCATCAACATGTAGAGTATAATCACTCATACTGTACAGTACTGTGGGGGTTCTAGTTCTCATCAACATGTATTTTATAACACTCATACTGTACAGTACTGTAAGGGTTCTAGTTCTCATCAACATGTAGAGTATAATCACTCATACTGTACAGTACTGTGGGGGTTCTAGTTCTCATCAACATGTATTGTATAATCTCTCATACTGTACAGTACTGTGGGGGTTCTAGTTCTCATCAACATGTATAGTATAATCACTCATACTGTACAGTACTGTGAGGGTTCTAGTTCTCATCAACATGTATAGTATAACACTCATACTGTACAGTACTGTGAGGGTTCTAGTTCTCATCAACATGTATAATATAATCACTCATACTGTACAGTACTGTGAGGGTTCTAGTTCTCATCAACATGTATAGTATAACACTCATACTGTACAGTACTGTGAGGGTTCTAGTTCTCATCAACATGTATAGTATAACACTCATACTGTACAGTACTGTGGGGTTTCTAGTTCTCATCAACATGTATAGTATAATCACTCATACTGTACAGTACTGTAAGGGTTCTAGTTCTCATCAACATGTATAGTATAACACTCATACTGTACAGTACTGTGAGGGTTCTAGTTCTCATCAACATGTATAATATAATCACTCATACTGTAGAGTACTGTGAGGGTTCTAGTTCTCATCAACATGTATAGTATAACACTCATACTGTACAGTACTGTGAGGATTATAGTTCTTATCAACATGTATAGTATAACACTCATACTGTACAGTACTGTAAGGGTTCTAGTTCTCATCAACATGTATAGTATAATCACTCATACTGTACAGTACTGTGGGGGTTCTAGTTCTCATCAACATGTATAGTATAATCACTCATACTGTACAGTACTGTGGGGTTTCTAGTTCTCATCAACATGTATTGTATAACACTCATACTGTACAGTACTGTAAGGGTTCTAGTTCTCATCAACATGTATAGTATAATCACTCATACTGTACAGTACTGTAAGGGTTCTAGTTCTCATCAACATGTATAGTATAATCACTCATACTGTACAGTACTGTGAGGATTCTAGTTCTCATCAACATGTATAGTATAACACTCATACTGTACAGTACTGTAAGGGTTCTAGTTCTCATCAACATGTATAGTATAACACTCATACTGTACAGTACTGTGGGGTTTTTAGTTCTCATCAACATGTATAGTATAATCACTCATACTGTACAGTACTGTAAAGGTTCTAGTTCTCATCAACATGTATAGTATAATCACTCATACTGTACAGTACTGTGGGGGTTCTAGTTCTCATCAACATGTATAGTATAATCACTCATACTGTACAGTACTGTAAGGGTTCTAGTTCTCATCAACATGTATAGTATAATCACTCATACTGTACAGTACTGTGGGGGTTCTAGTTCTCATCAACATGTAGAGTATAATCACTCATACTGTACAGTACTGTAAGGGTTCTAGTTCTCATCAACATGTATAGTATAATCACTCATACTGTACAGTACTGTGGGGGTTCTAGTTCTCATCAACATGTATAGTATAACACTCATACTGTACAGTACTGTAAGGGTTCTAGTTCTCATCAACATGTATAGTATAACACTGATACTGTACAGTACTGTGGGGGTTCTAGTTCTCATCAACATGTATAGTATAACACTCATACTGTACAGTACTATGAGGATTCTAGTTCTCATCAACATGTATAGTATAACACTCATACTGTACAGTACTGTGGGGGTTCTAGTTCTCATCAACATGTATAGTATAATCACTCATACTGTACAGTACTGTGGGGGTTCTAGTTCTCATCAACATGTATAGTATAATCACTCATACTGTACAGTACTGTGAGGATTCTAGTTCTCATCAACATGTATTGTATAATCACTCATACTGTACAGTACTGTGAGGATTCTAGTTCTCATCAACATGTATAGTATAACACTCATACTGTACAGTACTGTGAGGATTCTAGTTCTCATCAACATGTATAGTATAATCACTCATACTGTACAGTACTGTGAGGGTTCTAGTTCTCATCAACATGTATTGTATAACACTCATACTGTACAGTACTGTGGGGGTTCTAGTTCTCATCAACATGTATTTTATAACACTCATACTGTACAGTACTGTGGGGTTTCTAGTTCTCATCAACATGTAGAGTATAATCACTCATACTGTACAGTACTGTGGGGGTTCTAGTTCTCATCAACATGTAGAGTATAATCACTCATACTGTACAGTACTGTGGGGGTTCTAGTTCTCATCAACATGTATTTTATAACACTCATACTGTACAGTACTGTAAGGGTTCTAGTTCTCATCAACATGTAGAGTATAATCACTCATACTGTACAGTACTGTGGGGGTTCTAGTTCTCATCAACATGTATTGTATAATCTCTCATACTGTACAGTACTGTGGGGGTTCTAGTTCTCATCAACATGTATAGTATAATCACTCATACTGTACAGTACTGTGAGGGTTCTAGTTCTCATCAACATGTATAGTATAACACTCATACTGTACAGTACTGTGAGGGTTCTAGTTCTCATCAACATGTATAATATAATCACTCATACTGTACAGTACTGTGAGGGTTCTAGTTCTCATCAACATGTATAGTATAACACTCATACTGTACAGTACTGTGAGGGTTCTAGTTCTCATCAACATGTATAGTATAACACTCATACTGTACAGTACTGTGGGGTTTCTAGTTCTCATCAACATGTATAGTATAATCACTCATACTGTACAGTACTGTAAGGGTTCTAGTTCTCATCAACATGTATAGTATAACACTCATACTGTACAGTACTGTGAGGGTTCTAGTTCTCATCAACATGTATAATATAATCACTCATACTGTAGAGTACTGTGAGGGTTCTAGTTCTCATCAACATGTATAGTATAACACTCATACTGTACAGTACTGTGAGGATTCTAGTTCTTATCAACATGTATAGTATAACACTCATACTGTACAGTACTGTAAGGGTTCTAGTTCTCATCAACATGTATAGTATAATCACTCATACTGTACAGTACTGTGGGGGTTCTAGTTCTCATCAACATGTATAGTATAATCACTCATACTGTACAGTACTGTGGGGTTTCTAGTTCTCATCAACATGTATTGTATAACACTCATACTGTACAGTACTGTAAGGGTTCTAGTTCTCATCAACATGTATAGTATAATCACTCATACTGTACAGTACTGTAAGGGTTCTAGTTCTCATCAACATGTATAGTATAATCACTCATACTGTACAGTACTGTGAGGATTCTAGTTCTCATCAACATGTATAGTATAACACTCATACTGTACAGTACTGTAAGGGTTCTAGTTCTCATCAACATGTATAGTATAACACTCATACTGTACAGTACTGTCGGGTTTTTAGTTCTCATCAACATGTATAGTATAATCACTCATACTGTACAGTACTGTAAGGGTTCTAGTTCTCATCAACATGTATAGTATAATCACTCATACTGTACAGTACTGTGAGGATTCTAGGTCTCATCAACATGTATAGTATAACACTCATACTGTACAGTACTGTGATGGTTCTAGTTCTCATCAACATGTATAGTATAATCACTCATACTGTACAGTACTGTGGGGGTTCTAGTTCTCATCAACATGCATTGTATAACACTCATACTGTACAGTACTGTGGGGGTTCTAGTTCTCATCAACATGTATAGTATAATCACTCATACTGTACAGTACTGTGGGGGTTCTAGTTCTCATCAACATGTTTTGTATAATCAGTCATACTGTACAGTACTGTGGGGGTTCTAGTTCTCATCAACATGTATTGTATAACACTCATACTGTACAGTACTGTGGGGGTTCTAGTTCTCATCAACATGTTTTGTATAGTCACTCATACTGTACAGTACTGTGGGGGTTCTAGTTCTCATCCACATGTATAGTATAACACTCATACTGTACAGTATTGTGGGGGTTCAAGTTATCATCAACATGTATAACACTCATACTGTACAGTACTGTGAGGGTTCTAGTTCTCATCAACATGTAGAGTGTAATCACTCATACTGTACAGTACTGTGGGGTTCTAGTTCTCATCAACATGTATAGTATAATCACTCATACTGTACAGTACTGTGGGGGTTCTAGTTCTCATCAACATGTATAGTATAACACTCATACTGTACAGTACTGTGGTGGTTCTAGTTCTCATCAACATGTAGAGTATAATCACTCATACTGTACAGTACTGTAAGGGTTCTAGTTCTCATCAACATGTATAGTATAATCACTCATACTGTACAGTACTGTGGGGGTTCTAGTTCTCATCAACATGTATAGTATAATCACTCATACTGTACAGTACTGTAAGGGTTCTAGTTCTCATCAACATGTATAGTATAATCACTCATACTGTACAGTACTGTGGGGGTTCTAGTTCTCATCAACATGTAGAGTATAATCACTCATACTGTACAGTACTGTAAGGGTTCTAGTTCTCATCAACATGTATAGTATAATCACTCATACTGTACAGTACTGTGGGGGTTCTAGTTCTCATCAACATGTATAGTATAACACTCATACTGTACAGTACTGTAAGGGTTCTAGTTCTCATCAACATGTATAGTATAACACTGATACTGTACAGTACTGTGGGGGTTCTAGTTCTCATCAACATGTATAGTATAACACTCATACTGTACAGTACTATGAGGATTCTAGTTCTCATCAACATGTATAGTATAACACTCATACTGTACAGTACTGTGGGGGTTCTAGTTCTCATCAACATGTATAGTATAATCACTCATACTGTACAGTACTGTGGGGGTTCTAGTTCTCATCAACATGTATAGTATAATCACTCATACTGTACAGTACTGTGAGGATTCTAGTTCTCATCAACATGTATTGTATAATCACTCATACTGTACAGTACTGTGAGGATTCTAGTTCTCATCAACATGTATAGTATAACACTCATACTGTACAGTACTGTGAGGATTCTAGTTCTCATCAACATGTATAGTATAATCACTCATACTGTACAGTACTGTGAGGGTTCTAGTTCTCATCAACATGTATTGTATAACACTCATACTGTACAGTACTGTGGGGGTTCTAGTTCTCATCAACATGTATTTTATAACACTCATACTGTACAGTACTGTGGGGTTTCTAGTTCTCATCAACATGTAGAGTATAATCACTCATACTGTACAGTACTGTGGGGGTTCTAGTTCTCATCAACATGTAGAGTATAATCACTCATACTGTACAGTACTGTGGGGGTTCTAGTTCTCATCAACATGTATTTTATAACACTCATACTGTACAGTACTGTAAGGGTTCTAGTTCTCATCAACATGTAGAGTATAATCACTCATACTGTACAGTACTGTGGGGGTTCTAGTTCTCATCAACATGTATTGTATAATCTCTCATACTGTACAGTACTGTGGGGGTTCTAGTTCTCATCAACATGTATAGTATAATCACTCATACTGTACAGTACTGTGAGGGTTCTAGTTCTCATCAACATGTATAGTATAACACTCATACTGTACAGTACTGTGAGGGTTCTAGTTCTCATCAACATGTATAATATAATCACTCATACTGTACAGTACTGTGAGGGTTCTAGTTCTCATCAACATGTATAGTATAACACTCATACTGTACAGTACTGTGAGGGTTCTAGTTCTCATCAACATGTATAGTATAACACTCATACTGTACAGTACTGTGGGGTTTCTAGTTCTCATCAACATGTATAGTATAATCACTCATACTGTACAGTACTGTAAGGGTTCTAGTTCTCATCAACATGTATAGTATAACACTCATACTGTACAGTACTGTGAGGGTTCTAGTTCTCATCAACATGTATAATATAATCACTCATACTGTAGAGTACTGTGAGGGTTCTAGTTCTCATCAACATGTATAGTATAACACTCATACTGTACAGTACTGTGAGGATTCTAGTTCTTATCAACATGTATAGTATAACACTCATACTGTACAGTACTGTAAGGGTTCTAGTTCTCATCAACATGTATAGTATAATCACTCATACTGTACAGTACTGTGGGGGTTCTAGTTCTCATCAACATGTATAGTATAATCACTCATACTGTACAGTACTGTGGGGTTTCTAGTTCTCATCAACATGTATTGTATAACACTCATACTGTACAGTACTGTAAGGGTTCTAGTTCTCATCAACATGTATAGTATAATCACTCATACTGTACAGTACTGTAAGGGTTCTAGTTCTCATCAACATGTATAGTATAATCACTCATACTGTACAGTACTGTGAGGATTCTAGTTCTCATCAACATGTATAGTATAACACTCATACTGTACAGTACTGTAAGGGTTCTAGTTCTCATCAACATGTATAGTATAACACTCATACTGTACAGTACTGTCGGGTTTTTAGTTCTCATCAACATGTATAGTATAATCACTCATACTGTACAGTACTGTAAGGGTTCTAGTTCTCATCAACATGTATAGTATAATCACTCATACTGTACAGTACTGTGAGGATTCTAGGTCTCATCAACATGTATAGTATAACACTCATACTGTACAGTACTGTGATGGTTCTAGTTCTCATCAACATGTATAGTATAATCACTCATACTGTACAGTACTGTGGGGGTTCTAGTTCTCATCAACATGCATTGTATAACACTCATACTGTACAGTACTGTGGGGGTTCTAGTTCTCATCAACATGTATAGTATAATCACTCATACTGTACAGTACTGTGGGGGTTCTAGTTCTCATCAACATGTTTTGTATAATCAGTCATACTGTACAGTACTGTGGGGGTTCTAGTTCTCATCAACATGTATTGTATAACACTCATACTGTACAGTACTGTGGGGGTTCTAGTTCTCATCAACATGTTTTGTATAGTCACTCATACTGTACAGTACTGTGGGGGTTCTAGTTCTCATCCACATGTATAGTATAACACTCATACTGTACAGTATTGTGGGGGTTCAAGTTATCATCAACATGTATAACACTCATACTGTACAGTACTGTGAGGGTTCTAGTTCTCATCAACATGTAGAGTGTAATCACTCATACTGTACAGTACTGTGGGGTTCTAGTTCTCATCAACATGTATAGTATAATCACTCATACTGTACAGTACTGTGGGGGTTCTAGTTCTCATCAACATGTATAGTATAACACTCATACTGTACAGTACTGTGGTGGTTCTAGTTCTCATCAACATGTAGAGTATAATCACTCATACTGTACAGTACTGTAAGGGTTCTAGTTCTCATCAACATGTATAGTATAATCACTCATACTGTACAGTACTGTGGGGGTTCTAGTTCTCATCAACATGTATAGTATAATCACTCATACTGTACAGTACTGTAAGGGTTCTAGTTCTCATCAACATGTATAGTATAATCACTCATACTGTACAGTACTGTGGGGGTTCTAGTTCTCATCAACATGTAGAGTATAATCACTCATACTGTACAGTACTGTAAGGGTTCTAGTTCTCATCAACATGTATAGTATAATCACTCATACTGTACAGTACTGTGGGGGTTCTAGTTCTCATCAACATGTATAGTATAACACTCATACTGTACAGTACTGTAAGGGTTCTAGTTCTCATCAACATGTATAGTATAACACTGATACTGTACAGTACTGTGGGGGTTCTAGTTCTCATCAACATGTATAGTATAACACTCATACTGTACAGTACTATGAGGATTCTAGTTCTCATCAACATGTATAGTATAATCACTCATACTGTACAGTACTGTGGGGGTTCTAGTTCTCATCAACATGTATAGTATAATCACTCATACTGTACAGTACTGTGAGGATTCTAGTTCTCATCAACATGTATTGTATAATCACTCATACTGTACAGTACTGTGAGGATTCTAGTTCTCATCAACATGTATAGTATAACACTCATACTGTACAGTACTGTGAGGATTCTAGTTCTCATCAACATGTATAGTATAATCACTCATACTGTACAGTACTGTGAGGGTTCTAGTTCTCATCAACATGTATTGTATAACACTCATACTGTACAGTACTGTGGGGGTTCTAGTTCTCATCAACATGTATTTTATAACACTCATACTGTACAGTACTGTGGGGTTTCTAGTTCTCATCAACATGTAGAGTATAATCACTCATACTGTACAGTACTGTGGGGGTTCTAGTTCTCATCAACATGTAGAGTATAATCACTCATACTGTACAGTACTGTGGGGGTTCTAGTTCTCATCAACATGTATTTTATAACACTCATACTGTACAGTACTGTAAGGGTTCTAGTTCTCATCAACATGTAGAGTATAATCACTCATACTGTACAGTACTGTGGGGGTTCTAGTTCTCATCAACATGTATTGTATAATCTCTCATACTGTACAGTACTGTGGGGGTTCTAGTTCTCATCAACATGTATAGTATAATCACTCATACTGTACAGTACTGTGAGGGTTCTAGTTCTCATCAACATGTATAGTATAACACTCATACTGTACAGTACTGTGAGGGTTCTAGTTCTCATCAACATGTATAATATAATCACTCATACTGTACAGTACTGTGAGGGTTCTAGTTCTCATCAACATGTATAGTATAACACTCATACTGTACAGTACTGTGAGGGTTCTAGTTCTCATCAACATGTATAGTATAACACTCATACTGTACAGTACTGTGGGGTTTCTAGTTCTCATCAACATGTATAGTATAATCACTCATACTGTACAGTACTGTAAGGGTTCTAGTTCTCATCAACATGTATAGTATAACACTCATACTGTACAGTACTGTGAGGGTTCTAGTTCTCATCAACATGTATAATATAATCACTCATACTGTAGAGTACTGTGAGGGTTCTAGTTCTCATCAACATGTATAGTATAACACTCATACTGTACAGTACTGTGAGGATTCTAGTTCTTATCAACATGTATAGTATAACACTCATACTGTACAGTACTGTAAGGGTTCTAGTTCTCATCAACATGTATAGTATAATCACTCATACTGTACAGTACTGTGGGGGTTCTAGTTCTCATCAACATGTATAGTATAATCACTCATACTGTACAGTACTGTGGGGTTTCTAGTTCTCATCAACATGTATTGTATAACACTCATACTGTACAGTACTGTAAGGGTTCTAGTTCTCATCAACATGTATAGTATAATCACTCATACTGTACAGTACTGTAAGGGTTCTAGTTCTCATCAACATGTATAGTATAATCACTCATACTGTACAGTACTGTGAGGATTCTAGTTCTCATCAACATGTATAGTATAACACTCATACTGTACAGTACTGTAAGGGTTCTAGTTCTCATCAACATGTATAGTATAACACTCATACTGTACAGTACTGTCGGGTTTTTAGTTCTCATCAACATGTATAGTATAATCACTCATACTGTACAGTACTGTAAGGGTTCTAGTTCTCATCAACATGTATAGTATAATCACTCATACTGTACAGTACTGTGAGGATTCTAGGTCTCATCAACATGTATAGTATAACACTCATACTGTACAGTACTGTGATGGTTCTAGTTCTCATCAACATGTATAGTATAATCACTCATACTGTACAGTACTGTGGGGGTTCTAGTTCTCATCAACATGCATTGTATAACACTCATACTGTACAGTACTGTGGGGGTTCTAGTTCTCATCAACATGTATAGTATAATCACTCATACTGTACAGTACTGTGGGGGTTCTAGTTCTCATCAACATGTTTTGTATAATCAGTCATACTGTACAGTACTGTGGGGGTTCTAGTTCTCATCAACATGTATTGTATAACACTCATACTGTACAGTACTGTGGGGGTTCTAGTTCTCATCAACATGTTTTGTATAGTCACTCATACTGTACAGTACTGTGGGGGTTCTAGTTCTCATCCACATGTATAGTATAACACTCATACTGTACAGTATTGTGGGGGTTCAAGTTATCATCAACATGTATAACACTCATACTGTACAGTACTGTGAGGGTTCTAGTTCTCATCAACATGTAGAGTGTAATCACTCATACTGTACAGTACTGTGGGGTTCTAGTTCTCATCAACATGTATAGTATAATCACTCATACTGTACAGTACTGTGGGGGTTCTAGTTCTCATCAACATGTATAGTATAACACTCATACTGTACAGTACTGTGGTGGTTCTAGTTCTCATCAACATGTAGAGTATAATCACTCATACTGTACAGTACTGTAAGGGTTCTAGTTCTCATCAACATGTATAGTATAATCACTCATACTGTACAGTACTGTGGGGGTTCTAGTTCTCATCAACATGTATAGTATAATCACTCATACTGTACAGTACTGTAAGGGTTCTAGTTCTCATCAACATGTATAGTATAATCACTCATACTGTACAGTACTGTGGGGGTTCTAGTTCTCATCAACATGTAGAGTATAATCACTCATACTGTACAGTACTGTAAGGGTTCTAGTTCTCATCAACATGTATAGTATAATCACTCATACTGTACAGTACTGTGGGGGTTCTAGTTCTCATCAACATGTATAGTATAACACTCATACTGTACAGTACTGTAAGGGTTCTAGTTCTCATCAACATGTATAGTATAACACTGATACTGTACAGTACTGTGGGGGTTCTAGTTCTCATCAACATGTATAGTATAACACTCATACTGTACAGTACTATGAGGATTCTAGTTCTCATCAACATGTATAGTATAACACTCATACTGTACAGTACTGTGGGGGTTCTAGTTCTCATCAACATGTATAGTATAATCACTCATACTGTACAGTACTGTGGGGGTTCTAGTTCTCATCAACATGTATAGTATAATCACTCATACTGTACAGTACTGTGAGGATTCTAGTTCTCATCAACATGTATTGTATAATCACTCATACTGTACAGTACTGTGAGGATTCTAGTTCTCATCAACATGTATAGTATAACACTCATACTGTACAGTACTGTGAGGATTCTAGTTCTCATCAACATGTATAGTATAATCACTCATACTGTACAGTACTGTGAGGATTCTAGTTCTCATCAACATGTATAGTATAACACTCATACTGTACAGTACTGTGAGGATTCTAGTTCTCATCAACATGTATAGTATAATCACTCATACTGTACAGTACTGTGAGGGTTCTAGTTCTCATCAACATGTATTGTATAACACTCATACTGTACAGTACTGTGGGGGTTCTAGTTCTCATCAACATGTATTTTATAACACTCATACTGTACAGTACTGTGGGGTTTCTAGTTCTCATCAACATGTAGAGTATAATCACTCATACTGTACAGTACTGTGGGGGTTCTAGTTCTCATCAACATGTAGAGTATAATCACTCATACTGTACAGTACTGTGGGGGTTCTAGTTCTCATCAACATGTATTTTATAACACTCATACTGTACAGTACTGTAAGGGTTCTAGTTCTCATCAACATGTAGAGTATAATCACTCATACTGTACAGTACTGTGGGGGTTCTAGTTCTCATCAACATGTATTGTATAATCTCTCATACTGTACAGTACTGTGGGGGTTCTAGTTCTCATCAACATGTATAGTATAATCACTCATACTGTACAGTACTGTGAGGGTTCTAGTTCTCATCAACATGTATAGTATAACACTCATACTGTACAGTACTGTGAGGGTTCTAGTTCTCATCAACATGTATAATATAATCACTCATACTGTACAGTACTGTGAGGGTTCTAGTTCTCATCAACATGTATAGTATAACACTCATACTGTACAGTACTGTGAGGGTTCTAGTTCTCATCAACATGTATAGTATAACACTCATACTGTACAGTACTGTGGGGTTTCTAGTTCTCATCAACATGTATAGTATAATCACTCATACTGTACAGTACTGTAAGGGTTCTAGTTCTCATCAACATGTATAGTATAACACTCATACTGTACAGTACTGTGAGGGTTCTAGTTCTCATCAACATGTATAATATAATCACTCATACTGTAGAGTACTGTGAGGGTTCTAGTTCTCATCAACATGTATAGTATAACACTCATACTGTACAGTACTGTGAGGATTCTAGTTCTTATCAACATGTATAGTATAACACTCATACTGTACAGTACTGTAAGGGTTCTAGTTCTCATCAACATGTATAGTATAATCACTCATACTGTACAGTACTGTGGGGGTTCTAGTTCTCATCAACATGTATAGTATAATCACTCATACTGTACAGTACTGTGGGGTTTCTAGTTCTCATCAACATGTATTGTATAACACTCATACTGTACAGTACTGTAAGGGTTCTAGTTCTCATCAACATGTATAGTATAATCACTCATACTGTACAGTACTGTAAGGGTTCTAGTTCTCATCAACATGTATAGTATAATCACTCATACTGTACAGTACTGTGAGGATTCTAGTTCTCATCAACATGTATAGTATAACACTCATACTGTACAGTACTGTAAGGGTTCTAGTTCTCATCAACATGTATAGTATAACACTCATACTGTACAGTACTGTCGGGTTTTTAGTTCTCATCAACATGTATAGTATAATCACTCATACTGTACAGTACTGTAAGGGTTCTAGTTCTCATCAACATGTATAGTATAATCACTCATACTGTACAGTACTGTGAGGATTCTAGGTCTCATCAACATGTATAGTATAACACTCATACTGTACAGTACTGTGATGGTTCTAGTTCTCATCAACATGTATAGTATAATCACTCATACTGTACAGTACTGTGGGGGTTCTAGTTCTCATCAACATGCATTGTATAACACTCATACTGTACAGTACTGTGGGGGTTCTAGTTCTCATCAACATGTATAGTATAATCACTCATACTGTACAGTACTGTGGGGGTTCTAGTTCTCATCAACATGTTTTGTATAATCAGTCATACTGTACAGTACTGTGGGGGTTCTAGTTCTCATCAACATGTATTGTATAACACTCATACTGTACAGTACTGTGGGGGTTCTAGTTCTCATCAACATGTTTTGTATAGTCACTCATACTGTACAGTACTGTGGGGGTTCTAGTTCTCATCCACATGTATAGTATAACACTCATACTGTACAGTATTGTGGGGGTTCAAGTTATCATCAACATGTATAACACTCATACTGTACAGTACTGTGAGGGTTCTAGTTCTCATCAACATGTAGAGTGTAATCACTCATACTGTACAGTACTGTGGGGTTCTAGTTCTCATCAACATGTATAGTATAATCACTCATACTGTACAGTACTGTGGGGGTTCTAGTTCTCATCAACATGTATAGTATAACACTCATACTGTACAGTACTGTGGTGGTTCTAGTTCTCATCAACATGTAGAGTATAATCACTCATACTGTACAGTACTGTAAGGGTTCTAGTTCTCATCAACATGTATAGTATAATCACTCATACTGTACAGTACTGTGGGGGTTCTAGTTCTCATCAACATGTATAGTATAATCACTCATACTGTACAGTACTGTAAGGGTTCTAGTTCTCATCAACATGTATAGTATAATCACTCATACTGTACAGTACTGTGGGGGTTCTAGTTCTCATCAACATGTAGAGTATAATCACTCATACTGTACAGTACTGTAAGGGTTCTAGTTCTCATCAACATGTATAGTATAATCACTCATACTGTACAGTACTGTGGGGGTTCTAGTTCTCATCAACATGTATAGTATAACACTCATACTGTACAGTACTGTAAGGGTTCTAGTTCTCATCAACATGTATAGTATAACACTGATACTGTACAGTACTGTGGGGGTTCTAGTTCTCATCAACATGTATAGTATAACACTCATACTGTACAGTACTATGAGGATTCTAGTTCTCATCAACATGTATAGTATAACACTCATACTGTACAGTACTGTGGGGGTTCTAGTTCTCATCAACATGTATAGTATAATCACTCATACTGTACAGTACTGTGGGGGTTCTAGTTCTCATCAACATGTATAGTATAATCACTCATACTGTACAGTACTGTGAGGATTCTAGTTCTCATCAACATGTATTGTATAATCACTCATACTGTACAGTACTGTGAGGATTCTAGTTCTCATCAACATGTATAGTATAACACTCATACTGTACAGTACTGTGAGGATTCTAGTTCTCATCAACATGTATAGTATAATCACTCATACTGTACAGTACTGTGAGGGTTCTAGTTCTCATCAACATGTATTGTATAACACTCATACTGTACAGTACTGTGGGGGTTCTAGTTCTCATCAACATGTATTTTATAACACTCATACTGTACAGTACTGTGGGGTTTCTAGTTCTCATCAACATGTAGAGTATAATCACTCATACTGTACAGTACTGTGGGGGTTCTAGTTCTCATCAACATGTAGAGTATAATCACTCATACTGTACAGTACTGTGGGGGTTCTAGTTCTCATCAACATGTATTTTATAACACTCATACTGTACAGTACTGTAAGGGTTCTAGTTCTCATCAACATGTAGAGTATAATCACTCATACTGTACAGTACTGTGGGGGTTCTAGTTCTCATCAACATGTATTGTATAATCTCTCATACTGTACAGTACTGTGGGGGTTCTAGTTCTCATCAACATGTATAGTATAATCACTCATACTGTACAGTACTGTGAGGGTTCTAGTTCTCATCAACATGTATAGTATAACACTCATACTGTACAGTACTGTGAGGGTTCTAGTTCTCATCAACATGTATAATATAATCACTCATACTGTACAGTACTGTGAGGGTTCTAGTTCTCATCAACATGTATAGTATAACACTCATACTGTACAGTACTGTGAGGGTTCTAGTTCTCATCAACATGTATAGTATAACACTCATACTGTACAGTACTGTGGGGTTTCTAGTTCTCATCAACATGTATAGTATAATCACTCATACTGTACAGTACTGTAAGGGTTCTAGTTCTCATCAACATGTATAGTATAACACTCATACTGTACAGTACTGTGAGGGTTCTAGTTCTCATCAACATGTATAATATAATCACTCATACTGTAGAGTACTGTGAGGGTTCTAGTTCTCATCAACATGTATAGTATAACACTCATACTGTACAGTACTGTGAGGATTCTAGTTCTTATCAACATGTATAGTATAACACTCATACTGTACAGTACTGTAAGGGTTCTAGTTCTCATCAACATGTATAGTATAATCACTCATACTGTACAGTACTGTGGGGGTTCTAGTTCTCATCAACATGTATAGTATAATCACTCATACTGTACAGTACTGTGGGGTTTCTAGTTCTCATCAACATGTATTGTATAACACTCATACTGTACAGTACTGTAAGGGTTCTAGTTCTCATCAACATGTATAGTATAATCACTCATACTGTACAGTACTGTAAGGGTTCTAGTTCTCATCAACATGTATAGTATAATCACTCATACTGTACAGTACTGTGAGGATTCTAGTTCTCATCAACATGTATAGTATAACACTCATACTGTACAGTACTGTAAGGGTTCTAGTTCTCATCAACATGTATAGTATAACACTCATACTGTACAGTACTGTGGGGTTTTTAGTTCTCATCAACATGTATAGTATAATCACTCATACTGTACAGTACTGTAAAGGTTCTAGTTCTCATCAACATGTATAGTATAATCACTCATACTGTACAGTACTGTGGGGGTTCTAGTTCTCATCAACATGTATAGTATAATCACTCATACTGTACAGTACTGTAAGGGTTCTAGTTCTCATCAACATGTATAGTATAATCACTCATACTGTACAGTACTGTGGGGGTTCTAGTTCTCATCAACATGTAGAGTATAATCACTCATACTGTACAGTACTGTAAGGGTTCTAGTTCTCATCAACATGTATAGTATAATCACTCATACTGTACAGTACTGTGGGGGTTCTAGTTCTCATCAACATGTATAGTATAACACTCATACTGTACAGTACTGTAAGGGTTCTAGTTCTCATCAACATGTATAGTATAACACTGATACTGTACAGTACTGTGGGGGTTCTAGTTCTCATCAACATGTATAGTATAACACTCATACTGTACAGTACTATGAGGATTCTAGTTCTCATCAACATGTATAGTATAACACTCATACTGTACAGTACTGTGGGGGTTCTAGTTCTCATCAACATGTATAGTATAATCACTCATACTGTACAGTACTGTGGGGGTTCTAGTTCTCATCAACATGTATAGTATAATCACTCATACTGTACAGTACTGTGAGGATTCTAGTTCTCATCAACATGTATTGTATAATCACTCATACTGTACAGTACTGTGAGGATTCTAGTTCTCATCAACATGTATAGTATAACACTCATACTGTACAGTACTGTGAGGATTCTAGTTCTCATCAACATGTATAGTATAATCACTCATACTGTACAGTACTGTGAGGGTTCTAGTTCTCATCAACATGTATTGTATAACACTCATACTGTACAGTACTGTGGGGGTTCTAGTTCTCATCAACATGTATTTTATAACACTCATACTGTACAGTACTGTGGGGTTTCTAGTTCTCATCAACATGTAGAGTATAATCACTCATACTGTACAGTACTGTGGGGGTTCTAGTTCTCATCAACATGTAGAGTATAATCACTCATACTGTACAGTACTGTGGGGGTTCTAGTTCTCATCAACATGTATTTTATAACACTCATACTGTACAGTACTGTAAGGGTTCTAGTTCTCATCAACATGTAGAGTATAATCACTCATACTGTACAGTACTGTGGGGGTTCTAGTTCTCATCAACATGTATTGTATAATCTCTCATACTGTACAGTACTGTGGGGGTTCTAGTTCTCATCAACATGTATAGTATAATCACTCATACTGTACAGTACTGTGAGGGTTCTAGTTCTCATCAACATGTATAGTATAACACTCATACTGTACAGTACTGTGAGGGTTCTAGTTCTCATCAACATGTATAATATAATCACTCATACTGTACAGTACTGTGAGGGTTCTAGTTCTCATCAACATGTATAGTATAACACTCATACTGTACAGTACTGTGAGGGTTCTAGTTCTCATCAACATGTATAGTATAACACTCATACTGTACAGTACTGTGGGGTTTCTAGTTCTCATCAACATGTATAGTATAATCACTCATACTGTACAGTACTGTAAGGGTTCTAGTTCTCATCAACATGTATAGTATAACACTCATACTGTACAGTACTGTGAGGGTTCTAGTTCTCATCAACATGTATAATATAATCACTCATACTGTAGAGTACTGTGAGGGTTCTAGTTCTCATCAACATGTATAGTATAACACTCATACTGTACAGTACTGTGAGGATTCTAGTTCTTATCAACATGTATAGTATAACACTCATACTGTACAGTACTGTAAGGGTTCTAGTTCTCATCAACATGTATAGTATAATCACTCATACTGTACAGTACTGTGGGGGTTCTAGTTCTCATCAACATGTATAGTATAATCACTCATACTGTACAGTACTGTGGGGTTTCTAGTTCTCATCAACATGTATTGTATAACACTCATACTGTACAGTACTGTAAGGGTTCTAGTTCTCATCAACATGTATAGTATAATCACTCATACTGTACAGTACTGTAAGGGTTCTAGTTCTCATCAACATGTATAGTATAATCACTCATACTGTACAGTACTGTGAGGATTCTAGTTCTCATCAACATGTATAGTATAACACTCATACTGTACAGTACTGTAAGGGTTCTAGTTCTCATCAACATGTATAGTATAACACTCATACTGTACAGTACTGTCGGGTTTTTAGTTCTCATCAACATGTATAGTATAATCACTCATACTGTACAGTACTGTGAGGATTCTAGGTCTCATCAACATGTATAGTATAACACTCATACTGTACAGTACTGTGATGGTTCTAGTTCTCATCAACATGTATAGTATAATCACTCATACTGTACAGTACTGTGGGGGTTCTAGTTCTCATCAACATGCATTGTATAACACTCATACTGTACAGTACTGTGGGGGTTCTAGTTCTCATCAACATGTATAGTATAATCACTCATACTGTACAGTACTGTGAGGGGTCTAGTTCTCATCAACATGTATAGTATAACACTCATACTGTACAGTACTGTGGGGGTTCTAGTTCTCATCAACATGTATAATATAATCACTCATACTGTACAGTACTGTGGGGGTTCTAGTTCTCATCAACATGTAGAGTATAATCACTCATACTGTACAGTACTGTGGGGGTTCTAGTTCTCATCAACATGTATTGTATAATCACTCATACTATACAGTACTGTAAGGGTTCTAGTTCTCATCAACATTTATTGTATAACACTCATACTGTACAGTACTGTGGGGGTTCTAGTTCTCATCAACATTTATTGTATAACACTCATACTGTACAGTACTGTGGGGGTTCTAGTTCTCATCAACATGTAGAGTGTAATCACTCATACTGTACAGTACTGTGAGGGTTCTAGTTCTCATCAACATTTATTGTATAACACTCATACTGTACAGTACTGTAAGGGTTCTAGTTCTCATCAACATGTATTGTATAATCACTCATACTGTACAGTACTGTGGGGGTTCTAGTTCTCATCAACATGTATTGTATAACACTCATACTGTACAGTACTGTGGGGGTTCTAGTTCTCATCAACATGTTTTGTATAATCACTCATACTGTACAGTACTGTGGGGGTTCTAGTTCTCATCCACATGTATAGTATAACACTCATACTGTACAGTACTGTGGGGGTTCTAGTTCTCATCAACATGTATAGTATAACACTCATACTGTACAGTACTGTGGGGGTTCTAGTTCTCATCAACATGTATAGTATAACACTCATACTGTACAGTACTGTGGGGGTTCTAGTTCTCATCAACATGTTTTGTATAATCACTCATACTGTACAGTACTGTGGGGGTTCTAGTTCTCATCCACATGTATAGTATAACACTCATACTGTACAGTACTGTGGGGGTTCTAGTTCTCATCAACATGTATAGTATAACACTCATACTGTACAGTACTGTGGGGGTTCTAGTTCTCATCAACATGTATTGTATAACACTCATACTGTACAGTACTGTGGGGGTTCTAGTTCTCATCAACATGTATAGTATAATCACTCATACTGTACAGTACTGTAAGGGTTCTAGTTCTCATCAACATGTATAGTATAATCACTCATACTGTACAGTACTGTGGGGGTTCTAGTTCTCATCAACATGTATAGTATAACACTCATACTGTACAGTACTGTGGGGGTTCTAGTTCTCATCAACATGTATAGTATAATCACTCATACTGTACAGTACTGTAAGGGTTCTAGTTCTCATCAACATGTATAGTATAATCACTCATACTGTACAGTACTGTGGGGGTTCTAGTTCTCATCAACATGTTTTGTATAATCAGTCATACTGTACAGTACTGTGGGGGTTCTAGTTCTCATCAACATGTATTGTATAACACTCATACTGTACAGTACTGTGGGGGTTCTAGTTCTCATCAACATGTTTTGTATAGTCACTCATACTGTACAGTACTGTGGGGGTTCTAGTTCTCATCCACATGTATAGTATAACACTCATACTGTACAGTACTGTGGGGGTTCTAGTTCTCATCAACATGTATACTATAATCACTCATACTGTACAGTACTGTGGGGGTTCTAGTTCTCATCAACATGTATAATATAATCACTCATACTGTACAGTACTGTGAGGGTTCTAGTTCTCATCAACATGTATAGTATAATACTCATACTGTACAGTACTGTGGGGGTTCTAGTTCTCATCAACATGTATAGTATAATCACTCATACTGTACAGTACTGTGAGGGTTCTAGTTCTCATCAACATGTATAGTATAACACTCATACTGTACAGTACTGTGAGGATTCTAGTTCTCCCTCTCTCCTGCATTTGGCCACAAGTTCTCATCAACATCAGATCTTATGTCTTCTCTGGCGATGCATCTTGGAAAGTATATTCTGGAATGTCTAATCCAACCCTGGCAGTCTTCAGGAGAAGTGTCTCCTTACCTCGCATCCAGTAAGGACATCTAGTCATGTGGATGGTGGTCACCTTCCACCTCCACGCAGAAAAACTCCTCTATGGGCTTTAGGAATGTGGAGTATGGAGGCAGGAATACTACTGACATCCTGGGATGTGCAGCAAAGTGGTGGAATGCCACATTATCCCACACAACAACGAAGGTAGGGGAGTTTCTTGCCCCTCTCTCCTCCGCTGACAAGTCGATTATGCAGGTCATCCAGAAAAGAAACGAGCCTCTCTGTATTGTAGGGGCCAATGAGGTATTTGTGTAACAGCACACCATCATTGGACAGTGCTGCACACATTGTGATGTTAGCTCCTCTCTGGCCTGGGACATCCACGGTTGCTCTCTGTCCAATCACATTTCTTCATCTGCGGCGTGTTTTTGCCAGGTTGAATCCAGCTTCATCCACAAAGATGAATGTATGTGCAGTTTGCCTGGCTTCCATCTCCAGTATTATCTAATACAGTAATACAGTAAATCCACAATTTTACAGTACTTTACATTATCCATAGCTGTGTTTGTACCCTGTTTGGTTATTGAACAGACATCTTACCTGGACATATTGATACCAGAGTTCTTTCACACATTCACTTTTTCTCTCAAAGGGTACCGTGTACAACTGCTTCATCCTTAGTTTCTCTAGGACTCTGGTAATTGTTGTTGTGCTGACCGTTTTCACATTCCCAAAAGTGATATTGTCTTCCAGCACTGTCCTGAATTTCCCGCAGTTTTATTGCATTGTGGCCAATTACCATGTCAATAATGGCAATTTCCTGCGCATCTGATAATATTCTGCCTCTCCCTCCTGTGGGAGGCAACCTTTGGATCCTACTGAAAAACACAAAACAATCAATATATTTCAAAATGTCAGTACATGTAAAAATGTGAACATACTGTATTGTACTGCAATAATAGTTAAATTGTCATTGAAGGATGCACATCTCACCTGTTGTTTTACCGGAAAATTTGTACTATTGATGCAACTGTTGAACGCTGAAGATTTGGTTCCACCCTTAAACCAGCCTCTCTCAAATGAGACCATGGTTTACAACAATAATTGTGGCCCTTATCTCATCAGAGACCACCGCTCTTGGTCTTCCTCTCCTTTGTCCTCCACACATTCTCCCTCTCCCTGCCACTCTTCTTGCCCCACCAACCTTCCTTGATCCATGTTTCCAAACTAAATCATTCCGAAGCCGTCCTCTTATGTCTGTTTGATAACGAGATTAAAAACAGGACACTTGGGTAGGCTTTCAGCTGAAATTGCAATCAGCTGTGTTTGGAATAATTACATTTTCTGCTGAGATTTTCTATATGTTTCAATCTGGTTACTGCAGAAATGCACAACATTTGCCATCATTCTGTTTTGAATGTGTTTTTAACAGTTTTGGAAACAGTGTGTCAGCATTTGAAAACATGCTGCAAATATATAGTTTAGCAGGTGGTGGAGTATGAATGAGAAAAGAGCTCATGGATTTCGGAGAATGTGGTCATTGAAAGCATTTTGTGTGAAAGCAATGAAAAAAGATTCACAGCTTGGACCACATACACTTCTGTTTCGCTGACTGTGTGAAGAGTTTTGACAATGTAACTTCAGTTTTGACCAATGCATGTTAGCAATTGAAAGAAACGGTAATAACAACATGGCACATTAATATGTCCCACTTCCACCCCAGGTCCCCAAGCTGCTGTCTATGGAGCCTAGGAAAGGCTCTCGTTCAGGGGGAACCAGGGTGACCATCAGGGGGGAGCACCTGGACACTGGCTCTCAGGTCAGAGTCAAGGTCAACGGCACCCAGGACTGCACCATACTCACGTGAGTCTTACTGTGTGAATTATTAAATCGTCTTCACTGTTGGACTTGTATGTTGCTGTGCTGAATCTGTAGGCTTTGTGTTATTCTAAAGGAGACAGTCCAGTTGAGTTGTTTGGTTATATCGTGCGTGAGGTATTGTTATTTCTTCAGCTGCTGCATTTGTTGTCTGTTCAGAGGCTCTGTTTTGGTTCTTGGCTGTATTTGTTATGGAAACTGTCTTGGTGTGTGGTTTTATTATGCTGATTGTGTGGTATTATTGTGTCCTTGTGCATCTCCGTGTGTGTGTGTGTGTGTGTGTGTGTGTGTGTGTGTGTGTGTGTGTGTGTGTGTGTGTGTGTGTGTGTGTGTGTGTGTGTGTGTGTGTGTGTGTGTGTGTGTGTGTGTGTGTGTGTGTGTGTGTGTGTGTGTGTGTGTGTGTGTGTGTGTGTGCGTGCGTGCGTGCTCCAGGCTAACCAAAGACACCATCGAGTGCACCATACCTGCGGCCCTGCACACACACACTGAGGCGGTGTCGGTGTGTGTGGAGTTTGAGGACATTCCCTGTCAGAGCTCTGAGCTTCTCACCCAGTACATCTATGAGAAAAACCCCACCATCAGCTACATCAAACCCAGGAAGAGCTACCTCAGGTTCACACACACACATACAGTACATACATATACACACACAGACACAGACACACACACAGACGCACACACACACACACACAGGCACACACACACACACACAAACAGACGCACACAAACAGACACAACATACAAACGCACACAGAGAGAACAGTCAGTATTCTGCACTTTTTCTGCACTAACATTCCATAGTTTCCATTTATCCAGTGTTCATAGATAAACCACAGTGTTATATTGACAAATGAGAGTATGAAATCATGTAGAAAATATTATTGCATTAATTATACAGCTCTTGTAGTTCCTTTACACCACACAATCTCTCTTGGAGGGTTTCTCTGGAATCCGACCACAGAGATGACATACTGAGTCTTCCTGATGTCTTCCTGATGCTCTGTGGCTTCTCCAGGCCTGTTTCTGTGTGTGTGTTGGTTTTAAATGACACCTCATGTGTGAGACAGGCCCCTGAGAGAGAGCACAATGGGTCTGATTGGCATGTGTGCTGACACTGACTGTGTGGTTGTGTGTGCTCTCTGTCTCTAACCAGAGTGGTTGTCTGTGTTCCCTATTTCTGACCATATGTGTTTGCGTGTAGTTGTGTGTGCTCTGACCATAAGTTGTTGTGTGTTCCAGTGGCGGTCGGACCATCACAGTGACGGGGCAAGGTTTTGACCTGGTACAGAGCGTCACTATGGAGGTGCTGGGCATCGGACAGGATGTGAGTCACAACAGGGAACCTCTCTGGTTGAATAGATTAACTCCTGAAGTATCTAACATCTTAGAAGAAGCTGAAAAAACGGAAGTGAATGAATAGAATGGACTCCTCTTTCTCATCCTCATTGTCTTTCCTCAGGCCTGTAAAGTGCAGTCTCCCTCCATGATCACATGCTCCTCCCCCGCCTCCAGCCAATCCCAGCAGGCCACGGTAGAGTTCTTGCTGAATGGAGTTCTCTACACAGGAGATGGCCCCGCCTTTGACGGCCCAGACCAGGAGGAAGAGGAGGAGCCTC